>NC_086448.1:796254371-796484371 GCF_028390025.1 Pseudophryne corroboree
GGATGCAGGGAGGGAGAGGAGACACTGGAGGAGAGGATGCAGGAAGGGAGAGGAGACACTGGGGGAGAGGATGCAGGAAGGGAGAGGAGACACTGGAGGAGAGAATGCAGGGAAGGAGAGGAGACATGGAGGAGAGGATGCAGGGAGGGAGAGGAGACACTGGAGGAGAGGATGCAGGGAGGGAGAGGAGACACTGGAGGAGAGGATGCAGGGAGGGAGAGGAGACACTGGAGGAGAGATTGCAGGGAGGGAGAGGAGACACTGGAGGAGAGGATGCAGGGAGGGAGAGGAGACATGGAGGAGAGAATGCAGGGAGGGAGAGGAGACACTGGAGGAGAGGATGCAAGGAGGGAGAGGAGACATGGAGGAGAGGATGCAGGGAGGGAGAGGAGACACTGGAGGAGAGAATGCAGGGAGGGAGAGGAGACATGGAGGAGAGAATGCAGGGAGGGAGAGGAGACATGGAGGAGAGGATGCAGGGAGGGAGAGGAGACATGGAGGAGAGAATGCAGGGAGGGAGAGGAGACACTGGAGGAGAGGATGCAGGGAGGGAGAGGAGACATGGAGGAGAGGATGCAGGGAGGGAGAGGAGACTCTGGAGGAGAGGATGCAGGGAGGGAGAGGAGACATGGAGGAGAGGATGCAGGGAGGGAGAGGAGACACTGGAGGAGAGGATGCAGGGAAGGAGAGGAGACATGGAGGAGAGGATGCAGGGAAGGAGAGGAGACACTGGAGGAGAGGATGCAGGGAGGGAGAGGAGACATAGAGGAGAGGATGCAGGGAGGGAGAGGAGACATGGAGGAGAGGATGCAGGGAAGGAGAGGAGACACCGGAGGAGAGGATGCAGGGAAGGAGAGGAGACACTGGAGGAGAGGATACAGGGAGGGAGAGGAGACACTGGAGGAGAGGATACAGGGAAGGAGAGGAGACACGGAGGAGAGGATGCAGGGAGGGAGAGGAGACATGGAGGAGAGGATGCAGGGAGGGAGAGGAGACATGGAGGAGAGGATGCAGGGAGGGAGAGGAGACACCGGGGGAGAGGATGCAGGGAAGGAGAGGAGACATGGAGGAGAGGATGCAGGGAAGGAGAGGAGACACTGGAGGAGAGGATGCAGGGAAGGAGAGGAGACACTGGAGGAGAGGATGCAGGGAAGGAGAGGAGACATGGAGGAGAGGATGCAGGGAAGGAGAGGAGACACTGGAGGAGAGGATGCAGGGAAGGAGAGGAGACATGGAGGAGAGGATGCAGGGAGGGAGAGGAGACATGGAGGAGAGGATGCAGGGAAGGAGAGGAGACACCGGAGGAGAGGATGCAGGGAAGGAGAGGAGACACTGGAGGAGAGGATACAGGGAGGGAGAGGAGACACTGGAGGAGAGGATACAGGGAAGGAGAGGAGACACGGAGGAGAGGATGCAGGGAGGGAGAGGAGACATGGAGGAGAGGATGCAGGGAGGGAGAGGAGACATGGAGGAGAGGAAGCAGGGAGGGAGAGGAGACACCGGGGGAGAGGATGCAGGGAAGGAGAGGAGACATGGAGGAGAGGACGCAGGGAAGGAGAGGAGACACTGGAGGAGAGGATGCAGGGAAGGAGAGGAGACACTGGAGGAGAGGATGCAGGGAAGGAGAGGAGACATGGAGGAGAGGATGCAGGGAAGGAGAGGAGACACTGGAGGAGAGGATGCAGGGAAGGAGAGGAGACACTGGAGGAGAGGATGCAGGGAAGGAGAGGAGACATGGAGGAGAGGATGCAGGGAGGGAGAGGAGACACTGGAGGAGAGGATGCAGGGAAGGAGAGGAGACATGGAGGAGAGGATGCAGGGAAGGAGAGGAGACACTGGAGGAGAGGATGCAGGGAGGGAGAGGAGACATGGAGGAGAGGATGCAGGGAAGGAGAGGAGACATGGCGGAGAGGATGCAAGGAGGGAGAGGAGACATGGAGGAGAGGATGCAGGGAGGGTGAGGAGACACGGAGGAGAGGATACAGGGAAGGAGAGGAGACACTGGAGGAGAGGATGCAGGGAGGGAGAGGAGACATGGAGGAGAGGATGCAGGGAGGGAGAGGAGACACTGGAGGAGAGGATGCAGGGAGGGAGAGGAGACACTGGAGGAGAGGATGCAGGAAGGGAGAGGAGACACTGGGGGAGAGGATGCAGGAAGGGAGAGGAGACACTGGAGGAGAGAATGCAGGGAAGGAGAGGAGACATGGAGGAGAGGATGCAGGGAGGGAGAGGAGACACTGGAGGAGAGGATGCAGGGAGGGAGAGGAGACACTGGAGGAGAGGATGCAGGGAGGGAGAGGAGACACTGGAGGAGAGATTGCAGGGAGGGAGAGGAGACACTGGAGGAGAGGATGCAGGGAGGGAGAGGAGACATGGAGGAGAGAATGCAGGGAGGGAGAGGAGACACTGGAGGAGAGGATGCAAGGAGGGAGAGGAGACATGGAGGAGAGGATGCAGGGAGGGAGAGGAGACACTGGAGGAGAGAATGCAGGGAGGGAGAGGAGACATGGAGGAGAGAATGCAGGGAGGGAGAGGAGACATGGAGGAGAGGATGCAGGGAGGGAGAGGAGACATGGAGGAGAGAATGCAGGGAGGGAGAGGAGACACTGGAGGAGAGGATGCAGGGAAGGAGAGGAGACACTGGAAGAGAGGATGCAGGGAGGGAGAGGAGACACTGGAGGAGAGGATGCAGGGAGGGAGAGGAGAAATGGAGGAGAGGATGCAGGGAGGGAGAGGAGACACTGAAGGAGAGGATGCAGGGAAGGAGAGGAGACATGGAGGAGAGGATGCAGGGAAGGAGAGGAGACACTGGAGGAGAGGATGCAGGGAATGAGAGGAGACATGGAGGAGAAGATGCAGAAAAGGAGAGGAGACACTGGAGGAGAGAATGCAGGGAGGGAGAGGAGACACTGGAGGAGAGGATGCAGGGAAGGAGAGGAGACACTGGAGGAGAGGATGCAGGGAAGGAGAGGAGACATGGCGGAGAGGATGCAAGGAGGGAGAGGAGACATGGAGGAGAGGATGCAGGGAGGGAGAGGAGACATGGAGGAGAGGATACAGGGAAGGAGAGGAGACACTGGAGGAGAGGATGCAGGAGGAAGAGGAGACATGGAGGAGAGGATGCAGGGAGGGAGAGGAGACACTGGAGGAGAGGATGCAGGGAGGGAGAGGAGACACTGGAGGAGAGGATGCAGGAAGGGAGAGGAGACACTGGGGGATAGGATGCAGGAAGGGAGAGGAGACACTGGAGGAGAGAATGCAGGGAAGGAGAGGAGACATGGAGGAGAGGATGCACGGAGGGAGAGGAGACACTGGAGGAGAGGATGCAGGGAGGGAGAGGAGACACTGGAGGAGAGGATGCAGGGAGGGAGAGGAGACACTGGAGGAGAGAATGCAGGGAGGGAGAGGAGACACTGGAGGAGAGGATGCAGGGAGGGAGAGGAGACATGGAGGAGAGAATGCAGGGAGGGAGAGGAGACACTGGAGGAGAGGATGCAAGGAGGGAGAGGAGACATGGAGGAGAGGATGCAGGGAGGGAGAGGAGACACTGGAGGAGAGAATGCAGGGAGGAGAGGAGACATGGAGGAGAGAATGCAGGGAGGGAGAGGAGACATGGAGGAGAGGATGCAGGGAGGGAGAGGAGACATGGAGGAGAGGATGCAGGGAGGGAGAGGAGACACTGGAGGAGAGGATGCAGGGAAGGAGAGGAGACACTGGAAGAGAGGATGCAGGGAGGGAGAGGAGACACTGGAGGAGAAGATGCAGGGAATGAGAGGAGACATGGAGGAGAAGATGCAGAAAAGGAGAGGAGACACTGGAGGAGAGGATGCAGGGAAGGAGAGGAGACACTTGAGGAGAGGATGCAGGGAGGGAGAGGAGACATGGAGGAGAGGATGCAGGGAAGGAGAGGAGACATGGAGGAGAGGATGCAGGGAGGGAGAGGAGACACTGGAGGAGAGGATGCAGGGAGGGAGAGGAGACACTGGAGGAGAGGATGCAGGGAAGGAGAGGAGACACTGGAGTAGAGGATGCAGGGAGGGAGAGGAGACATGGAGGAGAGGATGCAGGGAAGGAGAGGAGACATGGAGGAGAGGATGCAGGGAAGGAGAGGAGACACTGGAGGAGAGGATGCAGGGAAGGAGAGGAGACATGGAGGAGAGGATGCAGGGAAGGAGAGGAGACACTGGAGGAGAGGATGCAGGGAAGGAGAGGAGACACAGGAGGAGAGGATGCAGGGAAGGAGAGGAGACATGGAGGAGAGGATGCAGGGAGGGAGAGGAGACACTGGAGGAGAGGATGCAGGGAAGGAGAGGAGAGATGGAGGAGAGGATGCAGGGAAGGAGAGGAGACACTGGAGGAGAGGATGCAGGGAGGGAGAGGAGACATGGAGGAGAGGATGCAGGGAAGGAGAGGAGACATGGAGGAGAGGATGCAGGGAAGGAGAGGAGACACTGGAGGAGAGGATGCGGGAGGAGAGGAGACTGGAGGGAGAGGGAGGAGAGGAGACATGGAGGAGAGGATGCAGGGAAGGAGAGGAGACATGGAGGAGAGAGCAGGATGCAGGGAGGAGAGGAGACACTGGAGGAGAGGATGCAGGGAAGGAGAGGAGACACTGGAGGAGAGGATGCAGGGAGGAGAGGAGGACACTGGAGGGGGGAGGGAGGAGAGGAGACTGGAGGAGAGGATGCAGGGAGGGAGAGGAGACACTGGAGGAGAGGATGCAGGGAGGGAGAGGAGACACTGGAGGAGAGGATGCAGGGAGAGGAGGAGGAGACATGGAGGAGAGGATGCAGGGAGGGAGAGGAGACACTGGAGGAGAGGATGCAGGGAGGGAGAGGAGACACTGGAGGAGAGGATGCAGGGAAGGAGAGGAGACATGGAGGAGAGGATGCAGGGAAGAAGAGGAGACACTGGAGGAGAGGATGCAGGGAGGGAGAGGAGACATGGAGGAGAGGATGCAGGGAGGGAGAGGAGACATGGAGGAGAGGATGCAGGGAAGGAGAGGAGACACCGGAGGAGAGGATGCAGGGAAGGAGAGGAGACACTGGAGGAGAGGATACAGGGAGGGAGAGGAGACACTGGAGGAGAGGATACAGGGAAGGAGAGGAGACACGGAGGAGAGGATGCAGGGAGGGAGAGGAGACATGGAGGAGAGGATGCAGGGAGGGAGAGGAGACACCGGGGGAGAGGATGCAGGGAAGGAGAGGAGACATGGAGGAGAGGATGCAGGGAAGGAGAGGAGACACTGGAGGAGAGGATGCAGGGAAGGAGAGGAGACACTGGAGGAGAGGATGCAGGGAAGGAGAGGAGACATGGAGGAGAGGATGCAGGGAAGGAGAGGAGACACTGGAGGAGAGGATGCAGGGAAGGAGAGGAGACATGGAGAAGAGGATGCAGGGAGGAAGAGGAGACATGGAGGAGAGGATGCAGGGAAGGAGAGGAGACACCGGAGGAGAGGATGCAGGGAAGGAGAGGAGACACTGGAGGAGAGGATACAGGGAGGGAGAGGAGACACTGGAGGAGAGGACACAGGGAAGGAGAGGAGACACGGAGGAGAGGATGCAGGGAGGGAGAGGAGACATGGAGGAGAGGATGCAGGGAGGGAGAGGAGACAGGGAGGAGAGGATGCAGGGAGGGAGAGGAGACACCGGGGGAGAGGATGCAGGGAAGGAGAGGAGACATGGAGGAGAGGATGCAGGGAAGGAGAGGAGACACTGGAGGAGAGGATGCAGGGAAGGAGAGGAGACACTGGAGGAGAGGATGCAGGGAAGGAGAGGAGACATGGAGGAGAGGATGCAGGGAAGGAGAGGAGACACTGGAGGAGAGGATGCAGGGAAGGTGAGGAGACACTGGAGGAGAGGATGCAGGGGAGAGGAGAGGAGACATGGAGGAGAGGATGCAGGGAGGGAGAGGAGACACTGGAGGAGAGGATGCAGGGAAGGAGAGGAGACATGGAGGAGAGGATGCAGGGAAGGAGAGGAGACACTGGAGGAGAGGATGCAGGGAGGGAGAGGAGACATGGAGGAGAGGATGCAGGGAAGGAGAGGAGACATGGAGGAGAGGATGCAGGGAAGGAGAGGAGACACTGGAGGAGAGGATGCAGGGAAGGAGAGGAGACATGGAGGAGAGGATGCAGGGAGGGAGAGGAGACACTGGAGGAGAGGATGCAGGGAAGGAGAGGAGACACTGGAGGAGAGGATGCAGGGAAGGAGAGGAGACACTGGAGGAGAGGATGCAGGGAGGGAGAGGAGACACTGGAGGAGAGGATGCAGGGAGGGAGAGGAGACACTGGAGGAGAGGATGCAGGGAGGAAGAGGAGACATAGAGGAGAGGATGCAGGGAGGGAGAGGAGACACTGGAGGAGAGGATGCAGGGAGGGAGAGGAGACACTGGAGGAGAGGATGCAGGGAAGGAGAGGAGACATGGAGGAGAGGATGCAGGGAAGGAGAGGAGACACTGGAGGAGAGGATGCAGGGAGGGAGAGGAGACATGGAGGAGAGGATGCAGGGAGGGAGAGGAGACATGGAGGAGAGGATGCAGGGAAGGAGAGGAGACACCGGAGGAGAGGATGCAGGGAAGGAGAGGAGACACTGGAGGAGAGGATACAGGGAGGGAGAGGAGACACTGGAGGAGAGGATACAGGGAAGGAGAGGAGACACGGAGGAGAGGATGCAGGGAGGGAGAGGAGACATGGAGGAGAGGATGCAGGGAGGGAGAGGAGACATGGAGGAGAGGATGCAGGGAGGGAGAGGAGACACTGGAGGAGAGGATGCAGGAAGGGAGAGGAGACACTGGAGGAGAGAATGCAGGAAGGGAGAGGAGACATGGAGGAGAGGATGCAGGGAGGGAGAGGAGACACTGGAGGAGAGGATGCAGGGAGGGAGAGGAGACACTGGAGGAGAGGATGCAGGGAGGGAGAGGAGACACTGGAGGAGAGGATGCAGGGAAGTAGAGGAGACATGGAGGAGAGGATGCAGGGAAGGAGAGGAGACATGGAGGAGAGGATGCAGGGAGGGAGAGGAGACATGGAGGAGAGGATGCAGGGAGGGAGAGGAGACACTGGAGGAGAGGATGCAGGGAGGGAGAGGAGACACTGGAGGAGCAGTTGCAGGGAGGGAGAGGAGACATGGAGAAGAGGATTCAGGGAGGGAGAGGAGACATGGAGGAGAGGATGCAGGGAGGGAGAGGAGACACTGGAGGAGAGGATGCAGGGAGGGAGAGGGGACATGGAGTA
This sequence comes from Pseudophryne corroboree, assembly GCF_028390025.1. Lineage (NCBI taxonomy): Eukaryota > Metazoa > Chordata > Amphibia > Anura > Myobatrachidae > Pseudophryne > Pseudophryne corroboree. The sequence goes on from NC_086448.1 coordinate 796,261,606, forward strand.
GAGGATGCAGGGAGGGAGAGGAGACATGGAGGAGAGGATGCAGGGAATGAGAGGAGACATGGAGGAGAGGATGCAGGGAAGGAGAGGAGACACTGGAGGAGAGGATGGAGGGAGGGAGAGGAGACATGGAGGAGAGGATGCAGGGAAGGAGAGGAGACACTGGAGGAGAGGATGCAGGGAAGGAGAGGAGACATTGAGGAGAGGATGCAGGGTAGGAGAGGAGACATGGAGGAGAGGATGCAGGGAGGGAGAGAAGACATGGAGGGGAGGATGCAGGGAGGTAGAGGAGACATGGAGGGGAGGATGCAGGGTGGGAGAGGAGACATGGAGGAGAGGATGCAGGGAGGGAGAGGAGACATGGAGGAGAGGATGCAGGGAATGAGAGGAGACATGGAGGAGAGGATGCAGGGAAGGAGAGGAGACACTGGAGGAGAGGATGGAGGGAGGGAGAGGAGACACTGGAGGAGAGGATGCAGGGAGGGAGAGGAGACATGGAGGAGAGGATGCAGGGTGGGAGAGGAGACATGGAGGAGAGGATGCAGGGAAGGAGAGGAGACACTGGAGGAGAGGATGCAGGGAATGAGAGGAGACACTGGAGGAGAGGATGCAGGGAATGAGAGGAGACATGGAGGAGAGGATGCAGGGAAGGAGAGGAGACACTGGAAGAGAGGATGCAGGGAATGAGAGGAGACACTGGAGGAGAGGATGCAGGGTGGGAGAGGAGACATGGAGGAGAGGATGCAGGGAATGAGAGGAGACATGGAGGAGAGGATGCAGGGTGGGAGAAGAGGCACTCTGTGAGAGGATGCAGGGAAGGAGAGGAGACACTGGAGGAGAGGATGCAGGGAAGGAGAGGAGACATGGAGGAGAGGATGCAGGGAGGGAGAGGAGACACGGAGGAGAGAATGCAGGGAGGGTGAGGAGACACTGGAGGAGAGGATGCAGGGAGGGAGAGGAGACACGGAGGAGAGAATGCAGGGAGGGTGAGGAGACACTGGAGGAGAGGATGCAGGGAGGGAGAGGAGACACCGGGGGAGAGGATGCAAGGAGGGAGAGGAGACACTGGAGGAGAGAATGCAGGGAGGGAGAGGAGACACTGGAGGAGAGGATGCAGGGAGGGAGAGGAGACACTGGAGGAGAGGATGCAGGGAAGGAGAGGAGACACGGAGGAGAGAATGCAGGGAGGGTGAGGAGACACTGGAGGAGAGGATGCAGGGAGGGAGAGGAGACACCGGGGGAGAGGATGCAAGGAGGGAGAGGAGACACTGGAGGAGAGAATGCAGGGAGGGAGAGGAGACACTGGAGGAGAGGATGCAGGGAGGGAGAGGAGACACTGGAGGAGAGGATGCAGGGAAGGAGAGGAGACACTGGAGGAGAGGATGCAGGGAGGGAGAGGAGACATGGAGGAGAGGATGCAGGGAGGGAGAGGAGACATGGAGGAGAGGATGCAGGGAAGGAGAGGAGACACTGGAGGAGAGGATACAGGGAAGGAGAGGAGACACGGAGGAGAGGATGCAGGGAGGGAGAGGAGACATGGAGGAGAGGATGCAGGGAGGGAGAGGAGACATGGAGGAGAGAATGCAGGGAGGGAGAGGAGACACCGGGGGAGAGGATGCAGGGAAGGAGAGGAGACATGGAGGAGAGGATGCAGTGAAGGAGAGGAGACATGGAGGAGAGGATGCAGGGAGGGAGAGGAGACACTGGAGGAGAGGATGCAGGGAGGGAGAGGAGACATGGAGGAGAGGATGCAGGGAGGGAGAGGAGACTCTGGAGGAGAGGATGCAGGGAGGGAGAGGAGACATGGAGGAGAGGATGCAGGGAAGGAGAGGAGACATGGAGGAGAGGATGCAGGGAAGGAGCGGAGACACTGGAGGAGAGAATGCAGGAAGGGAGAGGAGACATGGAGGAGAGGATGCAGGGAGGGAGAGGAGTCACTGGAGGAGAGGATGCAGGGAGGGAGAGGAGACATGGAGGAGAGGATGCAGGGAGGGAGAGGAGACATGGAGGAGAGGATGCAGGGAGGGAGAGTAGACATGGAGGAGAGGATGCGTGGAGGGAGAGGAGACATGGAGGAGAGGATGCAGGGAGGGAGAGGAGACATGGAGGAGAGGATGCAGGGAGGGAGAGGAGACACTGGAGGAGAGGATGCAGGGAGGGAGAGGAGACACTGGAGGAGCAGTTGCAGGGAGGGAGAGGAGACATGGAGAAGAGGATTCAGGGAGGGAGAGGAGACATGGAGGAGAGGATGCAGGGAGGGAGAGGAGACACTGGAGGAGAGGATGCAGGGAGGGAGAGGGGACATGGAGGAGAGGATGCAGGGAGGGAGAGGAGACATGGAGGAGAGGATGCAGGGAAGGAGAGGAGACACTGGAGGAAAGGATTGCAGGGAAGGAGAGGAGACATGGAGGAGAGGATGCAGGGAAGGAGTGGAGACACTGGAGGAGAGGATGCAGGGAGGGAGAGGAGACACTGGAGGAGAGGATGCAGGGAGGGAGAGGAGACATGGAGGAGAGGATGCAGGGAGGGAGAGGAGACACTGGAGGAGAGGATGCAGGGAGGGAGAGGAGACATGGAGGAGAGGATGCAGGGAAGGAGAGGAGACATGGAGGAGAGGATGCAGGGAAGGAGCGGAGACACTGGAGGAGAGAATGCAGGAAGGGAGAGGAGACATGGAGGAGAGGATGCAGGGAGGGAGAGGAGTCACTGGAGGAGAGGATGCAGGGAGGGAGAGGAGACATGGAGGAGAGGATGCAGGGAGGGAGAGGAGACATGGAGGAGAGGATGCAGGGAGGGAGAGTAGACATGGAGGAGAGGATGCGTGGAGGGAGAGGAGACATGGAGGAGAGGATGCAGGGAGGGAGAGGAGACATGGAGGAGAGGATGCAGGGAGGGAGAGGAGACACTGGAGGAGAGGATGCAGGGAGGGAGAGGAGACACTGGAGGAGCAGTTGCAGGGAGGGAGAGGAGACATGGAGAAGAGGATTCAGGGAGGGAGAGGAGACATGGAGGAGAGGATGCAGGGAGGGAGAGGAGACACTGGAGGAGAGGATGCAGGGAGGGAGAGGGGACATGGAGGAGAGGATGCAGGGAGGGAGAGGAGACATGGAGGAGAGGATGCAGGGAATGAGAGGAGACATGGAGGAGAGGATGCAGGGAAGGAGAGGAGACACTGGAGGAGAGGATGGAGGGAGGGAGAGGAGACATGGAGCAGAGGATGCAGGGAAGGAGAGGAGACACTGGAGGAGAGGATGCAGGGAAGGAGAGGAGACATTGAGGAGAGGATGCAGGGTGGGAGAGGAGACATGGAGGAGAGGATGCAGGGAGGGAGAGAAGACCTGGAGGGGAGGATGCAGGGAGGGAGAGGAGACATGGAGGGGAGGATGCAGGGTGGGACAGGAGACATGGAGGAGAGGATGCAGGGAGGGAGAGGAGACATGGAGGAGAGGATGCAGGGAATGAGAGGAGACATGGAGGAGAGGATGCAGGGAAGGAGAGGAGACACTGGAGGAGAGGATGGAGGGATGGAGAGGAGACACTGGAGGAGAGGATGCAGGGAGGGAGAGGAGACATGGAGGAGAGGATGCAGGGTGGGAGAGGAGACATGGAGGAGAGGATGCAGGGAAGGAGAGGAGACACTGGAGGAGAGGATGCAGGGAATGAGAGGAGACACTGGAGGAGAGGATGCAGGGAAGGAGAGGAGACACTGGAGGAGAGGATGCAGGGAATGAGAGGAGACACTGGAGGAGAGGATGCAGGGAATGAGAGGAGACATGGAGGAGAGGATGCATGGAAGGAGAGGAGACACTGGAGGAGAGGATGCAGGGAATGAGAGGAGACACTGGAGGAGAGGATGCAGGGTGGGAGAGGAGACATGGAGGAGAGGATGCAGGGAATGAGAGGAGACATGGAGGAGAGGATGCAGGGAGGGAGAAGAGGCATGGAGGAGAGGATGCAGGGAAGGAGAGGAGACACTGGAGGAGAGGATGCAGGGAAGGAAAGGAGACATGGAGGAGAGGATGCAGGGTGGGAGAGGAGACATGGAGGAGAGGATGCAGGGAAGGAGAGGAGACACGGAGGAGAGAATGCAGGGAGGGTGAGGAGACCCAGGAGGAGAGGATGCAGGGAAGGAGAGGAGACATGGAGGAGAGAATGCAGGGAGGGAGAGGAGACATCGGGGGAGAGGATGCAAGGAGGGAGAGGAGACACTGGAGGAGAGAATGCAGGGAGGGAGAGGAGACACCGGGGGAGAGGATGCAGGGAGGGAGAAGAGACACTGGAGGAGAGGATGCAGGGAGGGAGAGGAGACACTGGAGGAGAGGATGCAGGGAAGGAGAGGAGACACTGGAGGAGAGGATGCAGGGAGGGAGAGGAGACATGGCGGAGAGGATGCAAGGAAGGAGAGGAGACACTGGAGGAGAGGATGCAGGGAAGGAGAGGAGACACTGGAGGAAAGGATTGCAGGGAAGGAGAGGAGACATGGAGGAGAGGATGCAGGGAAGGAGCGGAGACACTGGAGGAGAGGATGCAGGGAGGGAGAGGAGACACTGGAGGAGAGGATGCAGGGAGGGAGAGGAGACATGGAGGAGAGGATGCAGGGAGGGAGAGGAGACACTGGAGGAGAGGATGCAGGGAGGGAGAGGAGACATGGAGGAGAGGATGCAGGGAAGGAGAGGAGACACTGGAGGAGAGGATACAGGGAAGGAGAGGAGACACGGAGGAGAAGATGCAGGGAGGGAGAGGAGACATGGAGGAGAGGATGCAGGGAGGGAGAGGAGACACTGGAGGAGAGGATGCAGGGAAGGAGAGGAGACACTGGAGGAGAGGATACAGGGAAGGAGAGGAGACACGGAGGAGAGGATGCAGGGAAGGAGAGGAGACACTGGAGGAGAGGATACAGGGAAGGAGAGGAGACATGGAGGAGAGAATGCAGGGAGGGAGAGGAGACACCGGGGGAGAGGATGCAAGGAGGGAGAGGAGACACTGGAGGAGAGAATGCAGGGAGGGAGAGGAGACACCGGGGGAGAGGATGCAGGGAGGGAGAAGAGACACTGGAGGAGAGGATGCAGGGAGGGAGAGGAGACACTGGAGGACAGGATGCAGGGAAGGAGAGGAGACACTGGAGGAGAGGATGCAGGGAGGGAGAGGAGACATGGAGGAGAGGATGCAGGGAGGGAGAGGAGACATGGAGGAGAGGATGCAGGGAAGGAGAGGAGACACTGGAGGAGAGGATACAGGGAAGGAGAGGAGACACGGGGGAGAGGATGCAGGGAAGGAGAGGAGACACTGGGGGAGAGGATGCAGGAAGGGAGAGGAGACACTGGAGGAGAGGATACAGGGAGGGAGAGGAGACATGGAGGAGAGGATGCAGGGAGGGAGAGGAGACATGGAGGAGAGAATGCAGGGAGGGAGAGGAGACACCGGGGGAGAGGATGCAGGGAAGGAGAGGAGACATGGAGGAGAGGATGCAGGGAAGGAGAGGAGACACTGGAGGAGAGGATGCAGGGAAGGAGAGGAGACATGGAGGAGAGGATGCAGGGAAGGAGAGGAGACACTGGAGGAGAGGATGCAGGGAAGGAGAGGAGACATGGAGGAGAGGATGCAGGGAGGGAGAGGAGACATGGAGGAGAGGATGCAGGGAGGGAGAGGAGACACTGGAGGAGAGGATGCAGGAAGGGAGAGGAGACACTGGAGGAGAGAATGCAGGAAGGGAGAGGAGACATGGAGTAGAGGATGCAGGGAGGGAGAGGAGACACTGGATGAGAGGATGCAGGGAGGGAGAGGAGACATGGAGGAGAGGATGCAGGGAGGGAGAGGAGACATGGAGGAGAGGATGCAGGGAGGGAGAGGAGACATGGAGGAGAGGATGCGTGGAGGGAGAGGAGACATGGAGGAGAGGATGCAGGGAGGGAGAGGAGACATGGAGGAGAGGATGCAGGGAGGGAGAGGAGACAATGGAGGAGAGGATGCAGGGAGTGAGAGGAGACACTGGAGGAGAGGATGCAGGGAAGGAGAGGAGACATGGAGGAGAGAATGCAGGGAGGGAGAGGAGACACCGGGGGAGAGGATGCAAGGTGGGAGAGGAGACACCGGAGGAGAGAATGCAGGGAGGGAGAGGAGACACCGGGGGAGAGGATGCAGGGAGGGAGAAGAGACACTGGAGGAGAGGATGCAGGGAGGGAGAGGAGACACTGGAGGAGAGGATGCAGGGAAGGAGAGGAGACATGGCGGAGAGAATGCAAGGAAGGAGAGGAGATACTGGAGGAGAGGATGCAGGGAGGGAGAGGAGACACTGGAGGAGAGGATGCAGGGAGGGAGAGGAGACATGGAGGAGAGGATGCAGGGAGGGAGAAGAGACACTGGAGGAGAGGATGCAGGGAGGGAGAGGAGACACTGGAGGAGAGGATGCAGGGAGGGAGAGGAGACATGGCGGAGAGGATGCAAGGAAGGAGAGGAGACACTGGAGGAGAGGATGCAGGGAGGGAGAGGAGACACCGGAGGAGAGGATGCAGGGAGGGAGAGGAGACATGGAGGAGAGGATGCAGGGAAGGAGAGGAGACACGGAGGAGAGGATGCAGGGAGGGAGAGGAGACATGGAGGAGAGGATGCAGGGAGGGAGAGGAGACACTGGAGGAGAGGATACAGGGAAGGAGAGGAGACACGGAGGAGAGGATGCAGGGAGGGAGAGGAGACATGGAGGAGAGGATGCAGGGAGGGAGAGGAGACACTGGAGGAGAGGATGCAGGGAAGGAGAGGAGACACTGAAGGAGAGGATACAGGGAAGGAGAGGAGACACGGAAGAGAGGATGCAGGGAAGGAGAGGAGACATGGAGGAGAGGATGCAAGGAAGGAGAGGAGACACTGGAGGAAAGGATTGCAGGGAAGGAGAGGAGACATGCAGGAGAGGATGCAGGGAAGGAGCGGAGACACTGGAGGAGAGGATGCAGGGAGGGAGAGGAGACACTGGAGGAGAGGATGCAGGGAGGGAGAGGAGACATGGAGGAGAGGATGCAGGGAGGGAGAGGAGACACTGGAGGAGAGGATGCAGGGAGGGAGAGGAGACACTGGAGGAGAGGATGCAGGGAGGGAGAGGAGACATGGAGGAGAGGATGCAGGGAAGGAGAGGAGACATGGAGGAGAGGATGCAGGGAATGAGAGGAGACATGGGGGAGAGGATGCAGGGAAGGAGAGGAGACACTGGAGGAGAGGATACAGGGAAGGAGAGGAGACACGGAGGAGAAGATGCAGGGAGGGAGAGGAGACATGGAGGAGAGGATGCAGGGAGGGAGAGGAGACACTGGAGGAGAGGATGCAGGGAAGGAGAGGAGACACTGGAGGAGAGGATACAGGGAAGGAGAGAAGACACGGAGGAGAGGATGCAGGGAAGGAGAGGAGACACTGGAGGAGAGGATGCAGGGAAGGAGAGGAGACATGGAGGAGAGAATACAGGGAGGGAGAGGAGACACCGGGGGAGAGGATGCAAGGAGGGAGAGGAAACACTGGAGGAGAGAATGCAGGGAGGGAGAGGAGACACCGGGGGAGAGGATGCAGGGAGGGAGAAGAGACACTGGAGGAGAGGATGCAGGGAGGGAGAGGAGACACTGGAGGAGAGGATGCAGAGAAGGAGAGGAGACACTGGAGGAGAGGATGCAGGGAGGGAGAGGAGACATGGAGGAGAGGATGCAGGGAGGGAGAGGAGACATGGAGGAGAGGATGCAGGGAAGGAGAGGAGACACTGGAGGAGAGGATACAGGGAAGGAGAGGAGACACGGAGGAGAGGATGCAGGGAGGGAGAGGAGACATGGAGGAGAGGATGCAGGGAGGGAGAGGAGACATGGAGGAGAGAATGCAGGGAGGGAGAGGAGACACCGGGGGAGAGGATGCAGGGAAGGAGAGGATGCAGGGAAGGAGAGGAGACATGGAGGAGAGGATGCAGGGAAGGAGAGGAGACACTGGAGGAGAGGATGCAGGGAAGGAGAGGAGACACTGGAGGAGAGGATGCAGGGAAGGAGAGGAGACATGGAGGAGAGGATGCAGGGAGGGAGAGGAGACATGGAGGAGAGGATGCAGGGAGGGAGAGGAGACACTGGAGGAGAGGATGCAGGAAGGGAGAGGAGACACTGGAGGAGAGAATGCAGGAAGGGAGAGGAGACATGGGGGTAAATTTACTAAGGTCCCGATTTTGACCGAGATGCCGTTTTTTCATCAAAGTGTCATCTCGGTAATTTACTAAGCAATAATCACGGCAGTGATGAGGGCATTCGTAATTTTTTGCAAGTCCAAGAAAAAAATTACGAATGAATACACCATCGGTCAAAACGCGGCTGTTTAAGTATGAATCTCGGTAATTTACTAAGAAGTGCAAAGCAAAAAAAAAACAAACACTGCCGTGAAAAATTACAACTCGTAAAAAAGTGCTTAAAAAAAACAGACCTGCTTTTTTTTCCCGTGATTGGATAGGCATGCTGGGATCCATGAGATCCGTGCATGTATATCAGTGGGAAGGGGTGGGAAAGTTGTTATTTTATTTTAAAAAATTGCGTGGGGTCCCCCCTCCTAAGCATAACCAGCCTCGGGCTCTTTGAGCCGATCCTGGTTGCAGAAATATGGGGAAAAAATTGACAGGGGTTCCCCCATATTTAAGCAACCAGCATCGGGCTCTGCGCCTGGTCCTGGTTCCAAAAATACGGGGGACAAAAAGAGTAGGGGTCCCACGTATTTTTAAAACCAGCACCGGGCTCCACTAGCTGGACAGATAATGCCACAGCCGGGGGTCACTTTGATATAGTGCCCTGCGGCCGTGGCATCAAAAATCCAACTAGTCACCCCTGGCCGGGGTACCCTGGGGGAGTGGGGACCCCTTCAATCAAGGGGTCCCCCCCCCAGCCACCCAAGGGCCAGGGGTGAAGCCCGAGGCTGTCCCCCCCCATCCAATGGGCTGCGGATGGGGAGGCTGATAGCCTTTTGTGATAATGAAAAGATATTGTTTTTAGTAGCAGTACTACAAGGCCCAGCAAGCCTCCCCCGCATGCTGGTACTTGGAGAACCACAAGTACCAGCATGCGACGGAAAAACGGGCCCGCTGGTACCTGTAGTACTACTACTAAAAAAATACCCAAAAAAAGACAACACACACACACCGTGAAAGTAAAGATTTATTACATACATGCACACAAACATACATACATACTTACCTTATGTTCACACGCAGGTTAGAGATGAGCGCCTGAAATTTTTCGGGTTTTGTGTTTTGGTTTTGGGTTCGGTTCCGCGGCCGTGTTTTGGGTTCGAACGCGTTTTGGCAAAACCTCACCGAATTTTTTTTGTCGGATTCGGGTGTGTTTTGGATTCGGGTGTTTTTTTCAAAAAACACTAAAAAACAGCTTAAATCATAGAATTTGGGGGTCATTTTGATCCCAAAGTATTATTAACCTCAAAAACCATAATTTACACTCATTTTCAGTCTATTCTGAATACCTCACACCTCACAATATTATTTTTTGTCCTAAAATTTGCACCGAGGTCGCTGTGTGAGTAAGATAAGCGACCCTAGTGGCCGACACAAACACCGGGCCCATCTAGGAGTGGCACTGCAGTGTCACGCAGGATGTCCCTTCCAAAAAACCCTCCCCAAACAGCACATGACGCAAAGAAAAAAAGAGGCGCAATGAGGTAGCTGTGTGAGTAAGATTAGCGACCCTAGTGGCCGACACAAACACCGGGCCCATCTAGGAGTGGCACTGCAGTGTCACGCAGGATGTCCCTTCCAAAAAACCCTCCCCAAACAGCACATGACGCAAAGAAAAAAAGAGGCGCAATGAGGTAGCTGACTGTGTGAGTAAGATTAGCGACCCTAGTGGCCGACACAAACACCGGGCCCATCTAGGAGTGGCACTGCAGTGTCACGCAGGATGTCCCTTCCAAAAAACCCTCCCCAATCAGCACATGATGCAAAGAAAAAGAAAAGAAAAAAGAGGTGCAAGATGGAATTGTCCTTGGGCCCTCCCACCCACCCTTATGTTGTATAAACAAAACAGGACATGCACACTTTAACCAACCCATCATTTCAGTGACAGGGTCTGCCACACGACTGTGACTGATATGACGGGTTGGTTTGGACCCCCCCCAAAAAAGAAGCAATTAATCTCTCCTTGCACAAACTGGCTCTACAGAGGCAAGATGTCCACCTCATCTTCACCCTCCGATATATCACCGTGTACATCCCCCTCTTCACAGATTATCAATTCGTCCCCACTGGAATCCACCATCTCAGCTCCCTGTGTACTTTGTGGAGGCAATTGCTGCTGGTCAATGTCTCCGCGGAGGAATTGATTATAATTCATTTTAATGAACATCATCTTCTCCACATTTTCTGGATGTAACCTCGTACGCCGATTGCTGACAAGGTGAGCGGCGGCACTAAACACTCTTTCGGAGTACACACTTGTGGGAGGGCAACTTAGGTAGAATAAAGCCAGTTTGTGCAAGGGCCTCCAAATTGCCTCTTTTTCCTGCCAGTATAAGTACGGACTGTGTGACGTGCCTACTTGGATGCGGTCACTCATATAATCCTCCACCATTCTATCAATGTTGAGAGAATCATATGCAGTGACAGTAGACGACATGTCCGTAATCGTTGTCAGGTCCTTCAGTCCGGACCAGATGTCAGCATCAGCAGTCGCTCCAGACTGCCCTGCATCACCGCCAGCGGGTGGGCTCGGAATTCTGAGCCTTTTCCTCGCACCCCCAGTTGCGGGAGAATGTGAAGGAGGAGATGTTGACAGGTCGCGTTCCGCTTGACTTGACAATTTTGTCACCAGCAGGTCTTTCAACCCCAGCAGACCTGTGTCTGCCGGAAAGAGAGATCCAAGGTAGGCTTTAAATCTAGGATCGAGCACGGTGGCCAAAATGTAGTGCTCTGATTTCAACAGATTGACCACCCGTGAATCCTTGTTAAGCGAATTAAGGGCTGCATCCACAAGTCCCACATGCCTAGCGGAATCGCTCCCTTTTAGCTCCTTCTTCAATGCCTCCAGCTTCTTCTGCAAAAGCCTGATGAGGGGAATGACCTGACTCAGGCTGGCAGTGTCTGAACTGACTTCACGTGTGGCAAGTTCAAAGGGCATCAGAACCTTGCACAACGTTGAAATCATTCTCCACTGCACTTGAGACAGGTGCATTCCACCTACTATATCGTGCTCAATTGTATAGGCTTGAATGGCCTTTTGCTGCTCCTCCAACCTCTGAAGCATATAGAGGGTTGAATTCCACCTCGTTACCACTTCTTGCTTCAGATGATGGCAGGGCAGGTTCAGTAGTTTTTGGTGGTGCTCCAGTCTTCTGTACGTGGTGCCTGTACGCCGAAAGTGTCCCGCAATTTTTCTGGCCACCGACAGCATCTCTTGCACGCCCCTGTCGTTTTTTAAAAAATTCTGCACCACCAAATTCAAGGTATGTGCAAAACATGGGACGTGCTGGAATTTGCCCATATTTAATGCACACACAATATTGCTGGCGTTGTCCGATGCCACAAATCCACAGGAGAGTCCAATTGGGGTAAGCCATTCCGCGATGATCTTCCTCAGTTGCCGTAAGAGGTTTTCAGCTGTGTGCGTATTCTGGAAAGCGGTGATACAAAGCGTAGCCTGCCTAGGAAAGAGTTGGCGTTTGCGAGATGCTGCTACTGGTGCCGCCGCTGCTGTTCTTGCGGCGGGAGTCCATACATCTACCCAGTGGGCTGTCACAGTCATATAGTCCTGACCCTGCCCTGCTCCACTTGTCCACATGTCCGTGGTTAAGTGGACATTGGGTACAACTGCATTTTTTAGGACACTGGTGAGTCTTTTTCTGACGTCCGTGTACATTCTCGGTATCGCCTGCCTAGAGAAGTGGAACCTAGATGGTATTTGGTAACGGGGGCACACTGCCTCAATAAATTGTCTAGTTCCCTGTGAACTAACGGCGGATACCGGACGCACATCTAACACCAACATAGTTGTCAAGGACTCAGTTATCCGCTTTGCAGTAGGATGACTGCTGTGATATTTCATCTTCCTCGCAAAGGACTGTTGAACAGTCAATTGCTTACTGGAAGTAGTACAAGTGGGCTTACGACTTCCCCTCTGGGATGACCATCGACTCCCAGCGGCAACAACAGCAGCGCCAGCAGCAGTAGGCGTTACACGCAAGGATGCATCGGAGGAATCCCAGGCAGGAGAGGACTCGTCAGAATTGCCAGTGACATGGCCTGCAGGACTATTGGCATTCCTGGGGAAGGAGGAAATTGACACTGAGGGAGTTGGTGGGGTGGTTTGCGTGAGCTTGGTTACAAGAGGAAGGGATTTACTGGTCAGTGGACTGCTTCCGCTGTCACCCAAAGTTTTTGAACTTGTCACTGACTTATTATGAATGCGCTGCAGGTGACGTATAAGGGAGGATGTTCCGAGGTGGTTAACGTCCTTACCCCTACTTATTACAGCTTGACAAAGGGAACACACGGCTTGACACCTGTTGTCCGCATTTCTGGTGAAATACCTCCACACCGAAGAGCTGATTTTTTTGGTATTTTCACCTGGCATGTCAACGGCCATATTCCTCCCACGGACAACAGGTGTCTCCCCGGGTGCCTGACTTAAACAAACCACCTCACCATCAGAATCCTCCTGGTCAATTTCCTCCCCAGCGCCAGCAACACCCATATCCTCCTCATCCTGGTGTACTTCAACACTGACATCTTCAATCTGACTATCAGGAACTGGACTGCGGGTGCTCCTTCCAGCACTTGCAGGGGGCGTGCAAATGGTGGAAGGCGCATGCTCTTCACGTCCAGTGTTGGGAAGGTCAGGCATCGCAACCGACACAATTGGACTCTCCTTGTGGATTTGGGATTTCAAAGAACGCACAGTTCTTTGCGGTGCTTTTGCCAGCTTGAGTCTTTTCAGTTTTCTAGCGAGAGGCTGAGTGCTTCCATCCTCATGTGAAGCTGAACCACTAGCCATGAACATAGGCCAGGGCCTCAGCCGTTCCTTGCCACTCCGTGTGGTAAATGGCATATTGGCAAGTTTACGCTTCTCCTCCGACAATTTTATTTTAGGTTTTGGAGTCCTTTTTTTACTGATATTTGGTGTTTTGGTTTTGACATGCTCTGTACTATGCCATTGGGCATCGGCCTTGGCAGACGACGTTGCTGGCATTTCATCGTCTCGGCCATGACTAGTGGCAGCAGCTTCAGCACGAGGTGGAAGTGGATCTTGATCTTTCCCTAATTTTGGAACCTCAACATTTTTGTTCTCCATATTTTAATAGGCACAACTAAAAGGCACCTCAGGTAAACAATGGAGATGGATGGATTCGATACTAGTATACAATTATGGACGGGCTGCCGAGTGCCGACACAGAGGTAGCCACAGCCGTGAACTACCGCACTGTACTGTGTCTGCTGCTAATATATAGACTGGTTGATAAAGAGATAGTATACTCGTAACTAGTATGTATGTATAAAGAAAGGAAAAAAAACCACGGTTAGGTGGTATATACAATTATGGACGGGCTGCCGAGTGCCGACACAGAGGTAGCCACAGCCGTGAACTACCGCACTGTACTGTGTCTGCTGCTAATATATAGACTGGTTGATAAAGAGATAGTATACTCGTAACTAGTATGTATGTATAAAGAAAGAAAAAAAAACCACGGTTAGGTGGTATATACAATTATGGACGGGCTGCCGAGTGCCGACACAGAGGTAGCCACAGCCGTGAACTACCGCACTGTACTGTGTCTGCTGCTAATATATAGACTGGTTGATAAAGAGATAGTATACTCGTAACTAGTATGTATGTATAAAGAAAGAAAAAAAAACCACGGTTAGGTGGTATATACAATTATGGACGGGCTGCCGAGTGCCGACACAGAGGTAGCCACAGCCGTGAACTACCGCACTGTACTGTGTCTGCTGCTAATATATAGACTGGTTGATAAAGAGATAGTATACTCGTAACTAGTATGTATGTATAAAGAAAGAAAAAAAAACCACGGTTAGGTGGTATATACAATTATGGACGGGCTGCCGAGTGCCGACACAGAGGTAGCCACAGCCGTGAACTACCGCACTGTACTGTGTCTGCTGCTAATATATAGACTGGTTGATAAAGAGATAGTATACTCGTAACTAGTATGTATGTATAAAGAAAGAAAAAAAAACCACGGTTAGGTGGTATATACAATTATGGACGGGCTGCCGAGTGCCGACACAGAGGTAGCCACAGCCGTGAACTACCGCACTGTACTGTGTCTGCTGCTAATATATAGACTGGTTGATAAAGAGATAGTATACTCGTAACTAGTATGTATGTATAAAGAAAGAAAAAAAAACCACGGTTAGGTGGTATATACAATTATGGACGGGCTGCCGAGTGCCGACACAGAGGTAGCCACAGCCGTGAACTACCGCACTGTACTGTGTCTGCTGCTAATATATAGACTGGTTGATAAAGAGATAGTATACTCGTAACTAGTATGTATGTATAAAGAAAGAAAAAAAAACCACGGTTAGGTGGTATATACAATTATGGACGGGCTGCCGAGTGCCGACACAGAGGTAGCCACAGCCGTGAACTACCGCACTGTACTGTGTCTGCTGCTAATATATAGACTGGTTGATAAAGAGATAGTATACTCGTAACTAGTATGTATGTATAAAGAAAGAAGAAAAAACCACGGTTAGGTGGTATATACAATTATGGACGGGCTGCCGAGTGCCGACACAGAGGTAGCCACAGCCGTGAACTACCGCACTGTACTGTGTCTGCTGCTAATATATAGACTGGTTGATAAAGAGATAGTATACTCGTAACTAGTATGTATGTATAAAGAAAGAAAAAAAAACCACGGTTAGGTGGTATATACAATTATGGACGGGCTGCCGAGTGCCGACACAGAGGTAGCCACAGCCGTGAACTACCGCACTGTACTGTGTCTGCTGCTAATATATAGACTGGTTGATAAAGAGATAGTATACTCGTAACTAGTATGTATGTATAAAGAAAGAAAAAAAAACCACGGTTAGGTGGTATATACAATTATGGACGGGCTGCCGAGTGCCGACACAGAGGTAGCCACAGCCATGAACTACCGCACTGTACTGTGTCTGCTGCTAATATATAGACTGGTTGATAAAGAGATAGTATACTCGTAACTAGTATGTATGTATAAAGAAAGAAAAAAAAACCACGGTTAGGTGGTATATACAATTATGGACGGGCTGCCGAGTGCCGACACAGAGGTAGCCACAGCCGTGAACTACCGCACTGTACTGTGTCTGCTGCTAATATATAGACTGGTTGATAAAGAGATAGTATACTCGTAACTAGTATGTATGTATAAAGAAAGAAAAAAAAACCACGGTTAGGTGGTATATACAATTATGGACGGGCTGCCGAGTGCCGACACTGAGGTAGCCACAGCCGTGAACTACCGCACTGTACTGTGTCTGCTGCTAATATAGACTGGTTGATAAAGAGATAGTATACTCGTAACTAGTATGTATGTATAAAGAAAGAAAAAAAAACCACGGTTAGGTGGTATATACAATTATGGACGGGCTGCCGAGTGCCGACACAGAGGTAGCCACAGCCGTGAACTACCGCACTGTACTGTGTCTGCTGCTAATATAGACTGGTTGATAAAGAGATAGTATACTACTAATATTATATATACTGGTGGTCAGGTCACTGGTCACTAGTCACACTGGCAGTGGCACTCCTGCAGCAAAAGTGTGCACTGTTTTAATATAATATTATGTACTCCTGGCTCCTGCTATAACCTATAACTGGCACTGCAGTAGTGCTCCCCAGTCTCCCCCACAATTATAAGCTGTGTGAGCTGAGCAGTCAGACAGATATATAATATAGATGATGCAGCACACTGGCCTGAGCCTGAGCAGTGCACACAGATATGGTATGTGACTGACTGAGTCACTGTGTGTATCGCTTTTTTCAGGCAGAGAACGGATATATTAAATAAACTGCACTGTGTGTCTGGTGGTCACTCACTATATAATATATTATGTACTCCTGGCTCCTGCTATAACCTATAACTGGCACTGCAGTAGTGCTCCCCAGTCTCCCCCACAATTATAAGCTGTGTGAGCTGAGCAGTCAGACAGATATATATAATATTATATATAGATAATAGATGATGCAGCACACTGGCCTGAGCCTGAGCAGTGCACACAGATATGGTATGTGACTGAGTCACTGTGTGCTGTGTATCGCTTTTTTCAGGCAGAGAACGGATTATAAATAAAACTGGTGGTCACTATCAGCAAAACTCTGCACTGTACTGAGTACTCCTAATGCTCCCCAAAATTAGTAAATCAAGTGTCTCTCTAATCTATTCTAAACGGAGAGGACGCCAGCCACGTCCTCTCCCTATCAATCTCAATGCACGTGTGAAAATGGCGGCGACGCGCGGCTCCTTATATAGAATCCGAGTCTCGCGATAGAATCCGAGCCTCGCGAGAATCCGACAGCGTCATGATGACGTTCGGGCGCGCTCGGGTTAACCGAGCAAGGCGGGAAGATCCGAGTCGCTCGGACCCGTGAAAAAAAACATGAAGTTCTGGCGGGTTCGGATTCAGAGAAACCGAACCCGCTCATCTCTAACGCAGGTCGGTCCTCTTCTCCAGTAGAATCCAGGGGGTACCTGTTGAATAAATCTACTCACCAGATCGCGGGTCCCAGGCTCCTCGGGGCATCCATTTGTAATCCACGTACTTGCATAAAATAAGAAAACGTAAAGCCGAGCCACGAACTGAAAGGGGCCCCATGTTTTCACATGGGACTCCTTTCCCCGAATGTCAGAAACCCACTCTGACTGATGTCTAAGTGGGTTTCTTCAGCCAATCAGGGAGTGCCACGTTGTAGCACTCTCCTGATCGGCTGTGTGCTCCTGTACTGTCTGACAGGCGGCACACGGCTGTGTTACAATGTAGCGCCTATGCGCTCCATTGTAACCAATGGTGGGAACTTTCTGCCCTGCGGTTGACCTAAAGTGACGTCACCGCTGAGCAGAAAGTTCCCACCATTGGTTACAATGGAGCGCATAGGCGCTACATTGTAACACTGCCGTGTGCCGCCTGTCAGACAGTACAGGAGCACACAGCCGATCAGGAGAGTGCTACAACGTAGCACTCCCTGATTGGCTGAAGAAACCCACTTAGACAGAAGTCAGAGTGGGTTTCTGGCATTCGGGGAAAGGAGTCCCATGTGAAAACATGGGGCCCCTTTCAGTTCGTGGCTCGGCTTTCCGTTTTCTTATTTTATGCAAGTACGTGGATTACTAATGGATGCCCCGAGGACCCTGGGACCCGCGATCTGGTGAGTAGAATTTATTCAACAGGTACCCCTTGGATTCTACTGGAGAAGAGGACCGACCTGCGTGTGAACATAAGGTAAGTATGTATGTATGTTTGTGTGCATGTATGTAATAAATCTTTACTTTCACGGTGTGTGTGTCTTGTCTTTTTTTGGGTATTTTTTTAGTAGTAGTACTACAGGTACCAGCGGGCCCGTTTTTCCGTCGCATGCTGGTACTTGTGGTTCTCCAAGTACCAGCATGCGGGGGAGGCTTGCTGGGCCTTGTAGTACTGCTACTAAAAACAATATCTTTTCATTATCACAAAAGGCTATCAGCCTTCCCATCCGCAGCCCATTGGATGGGGGGGGACAGCCTCGGGCTTCACCCCTGGCACTTGGGTGGCTGGGGGGGGGGACCCCTTGATTGAAGGGGTCCCCACTCCCCCAGGGTACCCCGGCCAGGGGTGACTAGTTGGATTTTTGATGCCACGGCCGCAGGGCACTATATCAAAGTGACCCCCGGCTGTGGCATTATCTGTCCAGCTAGTGGAGCCCGGTGCTGGTTTTAAAAATACGGGGGACCCCTACTCTTTTTGTCCCCCGTATTTTTGGAACCAGGACCAGGCGCAGAGCCCGATGCTGGTTGCTTAAATATGGGGGAACCCCTGTCATTTTTTTACCCATATTTCTGCAACCAGGATCGGCTCAAAGAGCCCGAGGCTGGTTATGCTTAGGAGGGGGGACCCCACGCAATTTTTTTTAAGGATTTTACAGTGTTTAATTTAAAAAAAAAAAAAAAAAAAATGAACCCCAGCACAGATCACACAGATCCGGCCGAGATTCATTGTAAAAAAGTCGGCAGTGTTTTGCTAATCACTGCCGTAAAAAAAAAAAAAAAAACACGAATGACATCGACATCGGAACAAAAGAAAAACCCGAATACGGCAGCTTAGTAAATCCGTCGTAACAAATTCAAAAAGTAGCAGTTTTACACTTTCGATGTCATTCGTGATTGAACTTTGACCTGAAACGGGAAAATACGAATGTTAGTAAATTTACCCCATGGAGTAGAGGATGCAGGGAGGGAGAGGAGACACTGGAGGAGAGGATGCAGGGAGGGAGAGGAGACATGGAGGAGAGGATGCAGGGAGGGAGAGGAGACATGGAGGAGAGGATGCAGGGAGGGAGAGGAGACATGGAGGAGAGGATGCGTGGAGGGAGAGGAGACATGGAGGAGAGGATGCAGGGAGGGAGAGGAGACATGGAGGAGAGGATGCAGGGAGGGAGAGGAGACACTGGAGGAGAGGATGCAGGGAGGGAGAGGAGACACTGGAGGAGAGGATGCAGGGAAGGAGAGGAGACATGGAGGAGAGAATGCAGGGAGGGAGAGGAGACACCGGGGGAGAGGATGCAAGGTGGGAGAGGAGACACTGGAGGAGAGAATGCAGGGAGGGAGAGGAGACACCGGGGGAGAGGATGCAGGGAAGGAGAGGAGACATGGAGGAGAGGATGCAGGGAAGGAGAGGAGACACTGGAGGAGAGGATGCAGGGAGGGAGAGGAGACACTGGAGGAGAGGATGCAGGGAAGGAGAGGAGACATGGAGGAGAGGATGCAGGGAGGGAGAGGAGACATGGAGGAGAGGATGCAGGGAGGGAGAGGAGACACTGGAGGAGAGGATGCAGGAAGGGAGAGGAGACACTGGAGGAGAGAATGCAGGAAGGGAGAGGAGACATGGAGGAGAGGATGCAGGGAGGGAGAGGAGACATGGAGGAGAGGATGCAGGGAGGGAGAGGAGACATGGAGGAGAGGATGCAGGGAGGGAGAGGAGACATGGAGGAGAGGATGCGTGGAGGGAGAGGAGACATGGAGGAGAGGATGCAGGGAGGGAGAGGAGACATGGAGGAGAGGATGCAGGGAGGGAGAGGAGACACTGGAGGAGAGGATGCAGGGAGGGAGAGGAGACACTGGAGGAGAGGATGCAGGGAAGGAGAGGAGACATGGAGGAGAGAATGCAGGGAGGGAGAGGAGACACCGGGGGAGAGGATGCAAGGTGGGAGAGGAGACACTGGAGGAGAGAATGCAGGGAGGGAGAGGAGACACCGGGGGAGAGGATGCAGGGAGGGAGAAGAGACACTGGAGGAGAGGATGCAGGGAGGGAGAGGAGACACTGGAGGAGAGGATGCAGGGAAGGAGAGGAGACATGGCGGAGAGGATGCAAGGAAGGAGAGGAGACACTGGAGGAGAGGATGCAGGGAGGGAGAGGAGACACTGGAGGAGAGGATGCAGGGAAGGAGAGGAGACATGGAGGAGAGGATGCAGGGAAGGAGCGGAGACACTGGAGGAAAGGATTGCAGGGAAGGAGAGGAGACATGGAGGAGAGGATGCAGGGAAGGAGCGGAGACACTGGAGGAGAGGATGCAGGGAGGGAGAGGAGACACTGGAGGAGAGGATGCAGGGAGGGAGAGGAGACATGGAGGAGAGGATGCAGGGAGGGAGAGGAGACACTGGAGGAGAGGATGCAGGGAGGGAGAGGAGACATGGAGGAGAGGATGCAGGGAGGGAGAGGAGACATGGAGGAGAGGATGCAGGGAAGGAGAGGAGACACGGAGGAGAGGATGCAGGGAGGGAGAGGAGACATGGAGGAGAGGATGCAGGGAGGGAGAGGAGACACTGGAGGAGAGGATACAGGGAAGGAGAGGAGACACGGAGGAGAGGATGCAGGGAAGGAGAGGAGACATGGAGGAGAGGATGCAGGGAAGGAGCGGAGACACTGGAGGAAAGGATTGCAGGGAAGGAGAGGAGACATGGAGGAGAGGATGCAGGGAAGGAGCGGAGACACTGGAGGAGAGGATGCAGGGAGGGAGAGGAGACACTGGAGGAGAGGATGCAGGGAGGGAGAGGAGACATGGAGGAGAGGATGCAGGGAGGGAGAGGAGACACTGGAGGAGAGGATACAGGGAAGGAGAGGAGACACGGAGGAGAGGATGCAGGGAGGGAGAGGAGACATGGAGGAGAGGATGCAGGGAGGGAGAGGAGACACTGGAGGAGAGGATGCAGGGAAGGAGAGGAGACATGGAGGAGAGGATGCAGGGAAGGAGCGGAGACACTGGAGGAGAGGATGCAGGGAGGGAGAGGAGACACTGGAGGAGAGGATGCAGGGAGGGAGAGGAGACATGGAGGAGAGGATGCAGGGAAGGAGAGGAGACACGGAGGAGAGGATGCAGGGAGGGAGAGGAGACATGGAGGAGAGGATGCAGGGAGGGAGAGGAGACACTGGAGGAGAGGATACAGGGAAGGAGAGGAGACACGGAGGAGAGGATGCAGGGAGGGAGAGGAGACATGGAGGAGAGGATGCAGGGAGGGAGAGGAGACACTGGAGGAGAGGATACAGGGAAGGAGAGGAGACACGGAGGAGAGGATGCAGGGAAGGAGAGGAGACACTGGAGGAGAGGATGCAGGGAAGGAGAGGAGACATGGAGGAGAGGATGCAGGGAGGGACATGTTATATCTGCCTCCCCTGCAGTGCACATGGGCCCTCATTCCGAGTTGTTCGCTCGCAAGCTGCTTTTAGCAGCTTTGCACACGCTAAGCCGCCGCCTACTGGGAGTGAATCTTAGCATAGTAAAATTGCGAACGAAAGATTCTCAAAACTGCGATTACACACCTCGTAGCAGTTTCTGTGTAGCTTCAGACTTACTCGGCATCTGCGATCAGTTCAGTGCTTGTCGTTCCTGGTTTGACGTCACAAACACACCCAGCGTTCGCCCAGACACTCCTCCGTTTCTCCAGCCACTCCCGCGTTTTTCCCAGAAACGGTAGCGTTTTTTCGCACACACCCATAAAACGGCCTGTTTCCGCCCAGAAACACCCACTTCCTGTCAATCACATTACGATCACCAGAACAAAGAAAAAACCGTGAGTAAAATTCCTAACTGCATAGCAAATTTACTTGGCGCAGTCGTACTGCGGACATTGCGAATGCGCATTCGCGACTAATCGCTCCGTTGCGAGAAAAAAATAACGAGCTAACAACTCGGAATGACCCCCATGGTTTTGCCCAACTGCTAAAAAATTTCCTGCTGCGATCAACTCAAAATTACCCCCACTGTGTCCGCAGCAGAGTAGCTTTATGGTAGTGGTAATTAAGTAAAGGAGACATGATGTATGTCTCCGATATTTACATTAAACTCGTTATGACTCATGAGTTTAATCCTTAATTAGCACAACACACATTATTTTTATGATGAATCACTAAACCACTTATTTTTGCATACTTTACATGTTTTATTATTTGTAAATTATTATTAGAATTATAATTATTATTATTAGAGTTATTATTATTATTTATTATTATTAGTTACTGTTTTAATAAGTGTTTTTTTTATTATTACCTGTATATATAAATTTGAACAGCATGAAAAAAATAAGATTTTACTCACCGGTAAATCTATTTCTCATAGTCCGTAGTGGATGCTGGGAACTCCGTAAGGACCATGGGGAATAGACGGGCTCTGCAGGAGACTGGGCACTCTAAAAGAAAGATTAGGTACTATCTGGTGTGCACTGGCTCCTCCCTCTATGCCCCTCCTCCAGACCTCAGTTAGGATACTGTGCCCGGAAGAGCTGACACAATAAGGAAGGATTTTGAATCCCGGGTAAGACTCATACCAGCCACACCAATCACACCGTATAACTCGTGATACTATACCCAGTTAACAGTATGAAATATAACTGAGCCTCTCAACAGATGGCTCAACAATAACCCTTTAGTTAGGCAATAACTATATACAAGTATTGCAGACAATCCGCACTTGGGATGGGCGCCCAGCATCCACTACGGACTACGAGAAATAGATTTACCAGTGAGTAAAATCTTATTTTCTCTGACGTCCTAGTGGATGCTGGGAACTCCGTAAGGACCATGGGGATTATACCAAAGCTCCCAAACGGGCGGGAGAGTGCGGATGACTCTGCAGCACCGAATGAGAGAACTCAAGGTCCTCCTCAGCCAGGGTATCAAATTTGTAGAATTTAGCAAACGTGTTTGCCCCTGACCAAGTTGCAGCTCGGCAAAGTTGTAAAGCCGAGACCCCTCGGGCAGCCGCCCAAGATGAGCCCACCTTCCTTGTGGAATGGGCTTTTACTGATTTAGGATGCGGCAATCCAGCCGCAGAATGCGCCAGCTGAATTGTGCTACAACTCCAGCGAGCAATAGTCTGCTTAGAAGCAGGAGCACC
This sequence comes from Pseudophryne corroboree, assembly GCF_028390025.1. Classification (NCBI taxonomy): domain Eukaryota; kingdom Metazoa; phylum Chordata; class Amphibia; order Anura; family Myobatrachidae; genus Pseudophryne; species Pseudophryne corroboree. The sequence goes on from NC_086448.1 coordinate 796,284,195, forward strand.
TATTTTGTTGGGTGCATACAGGATAAAAAACGAGTCAGTTTTCCTGACTCCAGCTGTCCTGGAAACATAAATTTTCAAGGCCCTGACTACGTCCAGTAACTTGGAATCTTCCAAGTCCCTAGTAGCCGCAGGCACTACAATAGGTTGGTTCAAGTGAAAAGCTGATACCACCTTAGGGAGAAACTGGGGACGAGTCCTCAATTCTGCCCTATCCATATGGAAAATCAGATAAGGGCTTTTACATGACAAAGCCGCCAATTCTGACACCCGCCTGGCCGAAGCCAAGGCCAATAACATGACCACTTTCCACGTGAGATATTTCAGATACACAGTTTTAAGTGGCTCAAACCAATGTGATTTCAGGAAACTCAACACCACATTGAGATCCCAAGGTGCAACAGGAGGCACAAAAGGGGCTGAATATGAAGCACTCCCTTTACAAAAGTCTGAACTTCAGGCAGTGAAGCCAGTTCTTTCTGGAAGAAAATCGACAGAGCCGAAATCTGGACCTTAATGGAACCCAATTTTAGGCCCATAGTCACTCCCGACTGTAGGAAGTGCAGAAAACGACCCAGCTAAAATTCCTCTGTAGGGGCCTTCCTGGCATCACACCATGCAACATATTTTCGCCAAATACGGTGATAATGGTTTGCATGTTACTTCTTTCCTGGCTTTTATCAGCGTAGGAATGACTTCCTCCGGAATGCCCTTTTCATTTAGGATCCGGAATTCAACCGCCATGCCGGCAAACGCAGCCGCGGTAAGTCTTGGAACAGACAGGGCCCCTGCTGTAGCAGATCCTGTCTGAGCGGTAGAGGCCATAGGTCCTCTGATATCATTTCTTGAAGTTCTGGGTACCAAGCTCTTCTTGGCCAATCCGGAACCACGAGTATCGTTCTTACTCCTCGCCTTCTTATTATTCTCAGTACCTTTGGTATGAGAGGCAGAGGAGGGAACACATAAACCGACTGGTACACCCACGGTGTCACTAGAGCGTCCACAGCTATCGCCTGAGGGTCCCTTGACCTGGCGCATTATCTAGTTTTTTGTTTAGGCGGGACGCTATCATGTCCACCTGTGGCCTTTCCCAACGGTTTACCAACAGTTGGAAGACTTCTGGATGAAGTCCCCACTCTCCCGGGTGTAGGTCGTGTCTGCTGAGGAAGTCTGCTTCCCAGTTGTCCACTCCCGGAATGAACACTGCTGACAGTGCTAAGACGTGATTTTCCGCCCATCGGAGAATCCTTGTGGCTTCTGCCATCGCCATCCTGCTTCTTGTGCCGCCCTGTCGGTTTACATGGGTGACTGCCGTGATGTTGTCTGATTGGATCAGTACCGGCTGGTTTTGAAGCAGAGGCCTTGCCAGACTTAGGGCATTGTAAATGGCCCTCAGTTCCAGAATATTTATGTGTAGGGACGACTCCTGACTTGATCAAAGTCCTTGGAAATTTCTTCCCTGTGTGACTGCCCCCCAGCCTCGAAGGCTGGCATCCGTGGTTACCAGGACCCAGTCCTGTATGCCGAATCTGCGGCCCTCTTGAAGATGAGCACTCTGCAGCCACCACAGTAGAGATACCCTGGTCCTTGGAGACAGGGTTATCAGCCGATGCATCTGAAGATGCGATCCTGACCACTTGTCCAAGAGGTCCCACTGAAAGGTTCTTGCATGGAACCTGCCGAATGGAATTTTGCTTCGTAAGAAGCTACCATTTTTCCCAGGACTCGTGTGCAGTGATGCACCGATACCTGTTTTGGTTTCAGGAGGTCTCTGACTAGAGATGACAGCTCCTTGGCTTTCTCCTGCGGGAGAAACACTTTTTTCTGTTCTGTGTCCAGAACCATCCCCAGGAACAGTAGGCGTGTGGTAGGAACCAGCTGTGACTTTGGAATGTATAGAATCCATCCGTGCTGTTGTAGCACTTCCCGAGATAGTGCTACTCCGACCAACAACTGCTCCTTGGACCTCGCCTTTATAAGGAGATCGTCCAAGTACGGGATAATTAAAACTCCCTTTTTTCGAAGGAGTATCATCATTTCGGCCATTACCTTGGTAAAGACCCTCGGTGCCGTGGACAGTCCAAACGGCAGTGTTTGGAATTGGTAATGGCAATCCTGTACCACAAATCTGAGGTACTCCTGGTGAGGATAGTAAATGGGGACATGTAGGTAAGCATCCTTGATGTCCAGGGATACCATGTAATCCCCCTCCTCCAGGCTTACAATAACCGCCCTGAGCGATTCCATCTTGAACTTGAATTTTTTTTATGTATGTGTTCAAGGATTTCAAATTTAAAATGGGTCTCACCGAACTGTCCGGTTTCGGTACCACAAACAGTGTGGAATAGTAACCCCGTCCTTGTTGAAGTAGGGGCACCTTGACTATCACCTGCTGGGAATACAGCTTGTGAATTGCCACTAGCACAGCCTCCCTGCCTGAGGGAGTTGTCGGCAAGGCAGATTTGAGGAAACGGCGGGGGGGAGACGCCTCGAATTCCAGCCTGTACCCCTGAGATACTACTTGAAGGATCCAGAGATCCACCTGTGAGCGAGCCCACTGATCGCGGAAATTTTTGAGGCGGCCCCCCACCATACCTGGCTACGCCTGTGGAGCCCCCGCGTCATGCGGTGGACTCAGAGGAAGCGGGGGAAGAATTTTGATTCTGGAACTGGCTGACTGGTGCAGCTTTTTCCCTCTTCCCTCGTCTCTGTGCAGAAAGGAAGCGCCTTTGACCCGCTTGCTTTTCTGAAGCCGAAAGGACTGTACCTGATAATACAGTGCTTTCTTAGGCTGTGAGGAAACCTGAGGTAAAAATTTTTTCTTCCCAGCTGTTGCTGTGGATACGAGGTCCCAGAGACCATCCCCAAACAATTCCTCACCCTTATAAGGCTCTATGTGCATTTTAAAGTCAACATCACCTGTCCACTGCCGGGTCTCTAATACCCTCCTGGCAGAATGGACCTTGCATTAATTCTGGACGCCAGCCGGCAAATATCCCTCTGTGCATCCCTCATATATAAGACTACGTCTTTAATATGCTCTATGTTAGCACCATATTCTCCCTGTCTAGGGTATTAATATTATCTGACAGGGTATCAGACCCTGCTGCAGCAGCACTATGCATGCTGAGGCAATTGCAGGTCTCAGTATAATACCTGAGTGTGTATATACAGACTTCAGGATAGCCTCCTGCTTTTTATCAGCAGGCTCCTTCAAAGTGGCCGTATCCTAAGACGGCAGTGCCACCTTTTATGACAAATGTGTGAGCGCCTTATCCACCCTAGGGGATATCTCCCAACATGACCTATCCTCTGGCGGGAAAGGGTACGCCAGCAGTAATTTTTTTGAAATTACCAGTTTCTTATCGGGGGAACCCACGCTCCTTCACACACTTCATTCACTCATCTGATGGGGGAACAAAACACCGGCTGCTTTTTCTCCCCAAACATAAACCCCCTTTTATGTGGTACTTGGGTTAATGTCAGAAATGTGTAACACAATTTTTATTGCCGAGATCATGCAACGGACCATGGGGAATAGACGGGCTCTGCAGGAGACTGGGCACTCTAAAAGAAAGATTAGGTACTATCTGGTGTGCACTGGCTCCTCCCTCTATGCCCCTCCTCCAGACCTCAGTTAGGATACTGTGCCCGGAAGAGCTGACACAATAAGGAAGGATTTTGAATCCCGGGTAAGACTCATACCAGCCACACCAATCACACCGTATAACTCGTGATACTATACCCAGTTAACAGTATGAAATATAACTGAGCCTCTCAACAGATGGCTCAACAATAACCCTTTAGTTAGGCAATAACTATATACAAGTATTGCAGACAATCCGCACTTGGGATGGGCGCCCAGCATCCACTACGGACTACGAGAAATAGATTTACCAGTGAGTAAAATCTTATTTTCTCTGACGTCCTAGTGGATGCTGGGAACTCCGTAAGGACCATGGGGATTATACCAAAGCTCCCAAACGGGCGGGAGAGTGCGGATGACTCTGCAGCACCGAATGAGAGAACTCAAGGTCCTCCTCAGCCAGGGTATCAAATTTGTAGAATTTAGCAAACGTGTTTGCCCCTGACCAAGTTGCAGCTCGGCAAAGTTGTAAAGCCGAGACCCCTCGGGCAGCCGCCCAAGATGAGCCCACCTTCCTTGTGGAATGGGCTTTTACTGATTTAGGATGCGGCAATCCAGACGCAGAATGTGCCAGCTGAATTGTGCTACAACTCCAGCGAGCAATAGTCTGCTTAGAAGCAGGAGCACCTATTTTGTTGGGTGCATACAGGATAAAAAACGAGTCAGTTTTCCTGACTCCAGCTGTCCTGGAAACATAAATTTTCAAGGCCCTGACTACGTCCAGTAACTTGGAATCTTCCAAGTCCCTAGTAGCCGCAGGCACTACAATAGGTTGGTTCAAGTGAAAAGCTGATACCACCTTAGGGAGAAACTGGGGACGAGTCCTCAATTCTGCCCTATCCATATGGAAAATCAGATAAGGGCTTTTACATGACAAAGCCGCCAATTCTGACACCCGCCTGGCCGAAGCCAAGGCCAATAACATGACCACTTTCCACGTGAGATATTTCAGATACACAGTTTTAAGTGGCTCAAACCAATGTGATTTCAGGAAACTCAACACCACATTGAGATCCCAAGGTGCAACAGGAGGCACAAAAGGGGCTGAATATGAAGCACTCCCTTTACAAAAGTCTGAACTTCAGGCAGTGAAGCCAGTTCTTTCTGGAAGAAAATCGACAGAGCCGAAATCTGGACCTTAATGGAACCCAATTTTAGGCCCATAGTAACTCCCGACTGTAGGAAGTGCAGAAAACGACCCAGCTGAAATTCCTCTGTAGGGGCCTTCCTGGCATCACACCATGCAACATATTTTCGCCAAATACGGTGATAATGGTTTGCATGTTACTTCTTTCCTGGCTTTTATCAGCGTAGGAATGACTTCCTCCGGAATGCCCTTTTCATTTAGGATCCGGAATTCAACCGCCATGCCGGCAAACGCAGCCGCGGTAAGTCTTGGAACAGACAGGGCCCCTGCTGTAGCAGATCCTGTCTGAGCGGTAGAGGCCATAGGTCCTCTGATATCATTTCTTGAAGTTCTGGGTACCAAGCTCTTCTTGGCCAATCCGGAACCACGAGTATCGTTCTTACTCCTCGCCTTCTTATTATTCTCAGTACCTTTGGTATGAGAGGCAGAGGAGGGAACACATAAACCGACTGGTACACCTACGGTGTCACTAGAGCGTCCACAGCTATCGCCTGAGGGTCCCTTGACCTGGCGCATTATCTAGTTTTTTGTTTAGGCGGGACGCTATCATGTCCACCTGTGGCCTTTCCCAACGGTTTACCAACAGTTGGAAGACTTCTGGATGAAGTCCCCACTCTCCCGGGTGTAGGTCGTGTCTGCTGAGGAAGTCTGCTTCCCAGTTGTCCACTCCCGGAATGAACACTGCTGACAGTGCTAAGACGTGATTTTCCGCCCATCGGAGAATCCTTGTGGCTTCTGCCATCGCCATCCTGCTTCTTGTGCCGCCCTGTCGGTTTACATGGGTGACTGCCGTGATGTTGTCTGATTGGATCAGTACCGGCTGGTTTTGAAGCAGAGGCCTTGCCAGACTTAGGGCATTGTAAATGGCCCTCAGTTCCAGAATATTTATGTGTAGGGACGACTCCTGACTTGATCAAAGTCCTTGGAAATTTCTTCCCTGTGTGACTGCCCCCCAGCCTCGAAGGCTGGCATCCGTGGTTACCAGGACCCAGTCCTGTATGCCGAATCTGCGGCCCTCTTGAAGATGAGCACTCTGCAGCCACCACAGTAGAGATACCCTGGTCCTTGGAGACAGGGTTATCAGCCGATGCATCTGAAGATGCGATCCCGACCACTTGTCCAAGAGGTCCCACTGAAAGGTTCTTGCATGGAACCTGCCGAATGGAATTTTGCTTCGTAAGAAGCTACCATTTTTCCCAGGACTCGTGTGCAGTGATGCACCGATACCTGTTTTGGTTTCAGGAGGTCTCTGACTAGAGATGACAGCTCCTTGGCTTTCTCCTGCGGGAGAAACACTTTTTTCTGTTCTGTGTCCAGAACCATCCCCAGGAACAGTAGGCGTGTGGTAGGAACCAGCTGTGACTTTGGAATGTATAGAATCCATCCGTGCTGTTGTAGCACTTCCCGAGATAGTGCTACTCCGACCAACAACTGCTCCTTGGACCTCGCCTTTATAAGGAGATCGTCCAAGTACGGGATAATTAAAACTCCCTTTTTTCGAAGGAGTATCATCATTTCGGCCATTACCTTGGTAAAGACCCTCGGTGCCGTGGACAGTCCAAACGGCAGTGTTTGGAATTGGTAATGGCAATCCTGTACCACAAATCTGAGGTACTCCTGGTGAGGATAGTAAATGGGGACATGTAGGTAAGCATCCTTGATGTCCAGGGATACCATGTAATCCCCCTCCTCCAGGCTTACAATAACCGCCCTGAGCGATTCCATCTTGAACTTGAATTTTTTTTATGTATGTGTTCAAGGATTTCAAATTTAAAATGGGTCTCACCGAACTGTCCGGTTTCGGTACCACAAACAGTGTGGAATAGTAACCCCGTCCTTGTTGAAGTAGGGGCACCTTGACTATCACCTGCTGGGAATACAGCTTGTGAATTGCCACTAGCACAGCCTCCCTGCCTGAGGGAGTTGTCGGCAAGGCAGATTTGAGGAAACGGCGGGGGGGAGACGCCTCGAATTCCAGCCTGTACCCCTGAGATACTACTTGAAGGATCCAGAGATCCACCTGTGAGCGAGCCCACTGATCGCGGAAATTTTTGAGGCGGCCCCCCACCATACCTGGCTACGCCTGTGGAGCCCCCGCGTCATGCGGTGGACTCAGAGGAAGCGGGGGAAGAATTTTGATTCTGGAACTGGCTGACTGGTGCAGCTTTTTCCCTCTTCCCTCGTCTCTGTGCAGAAAGGAAGCGCCTTTGACCCGCTTGCTTTTCTGAAGCCGAAAGGACTGTACCTGATAATACAGTGCTTTCTTAGGCTGTGAGGAAACCTGAGGTAAAAATTTTTTCTTCCCAGCTGTTGCTGTGGATACGAGGTCCCAGAGACCATCCCCAAACAATTCCTCACCCTTATAAGGCTCTATGTGCATTTTAAAGTCAACATCACCTGTCCACTGCCGGGTCTCTAATACCCTCCTGGCAGAATGGACCTTGCATTAATTCTGGACGCCAGCCGGCAAATATCCCTCTGTGCATCCCTCATATATAAGACTACGTCTTTAATATGCTCTATGTTAGCACCATATTCTCCCTGTCTAGGGTATTAATATTATCTGACAGGGTATCAGACCCTGCTGCAGCAGCACTATGCATGCTGAGGCAATTGCAGGTCTCAGTATAATACCTGAGTGTGTATATACAGACTTCAGGATAGCCTCCTGCTTTTTATCAGCAGGCTCCTTCAAAGTGGCCGTATCCTAAGACGGCAGTGCCACCTTTTATGACAAATGTGTGAGCGCCTTATCCACCCTAGGGGATATCTCCCAACATGACCTATCCTCTGGCGGGAAAGGGTACGCCAGCAGTAATTTTTTTGAAATTACCAGTTTCTTATCGGGGGAACCCACGCTCCTTCACACACTTCATTCACTCATCTGATGGGGGAACAAAACACCGGCTGCTTTTTCTCCCCAAACATAAACCCCCTTTTATGTGGTACTTGGGTTAATGTCAGAAATGTGTAACACAATTTTTATTGCCGAGATCATGCAACGGATGTTCCTAGTGGATTGTGTATATGTCTCAACCTCGTCGACACTGGAGTCAGACTCCGTGTCGACATCTGTGTCTGCCATCTGAGGTAACGGGCGTTTTTTGAGCCCCTGATGGCCTTTGAGACGCCTGGGCAGGGGCGGGCTGAGAAGCCGGCTGTCCCACAGCTGTTACGTCATCCAGCCTTTTATGTAAGGAGTTGACACTGTCGGTTAATACCTTCCACCTATCCATCCACTCTGGTGTCGGCCCCACAGGGGGCGACATCCCATTTATCGGCATCTGCTCCGCCTCCACATAAGCCTCCTCATCAAACATGTCGACACAGCCGTACCGACACACCGCACACACAGGGAATGCTCTGACTGAGGACAGGACCCCACACAGCCCTTTGGGGAGACAGAGAGAGAGTATGCCAGCACACACCAGAGCGCTATATAATGTAGGGATAAACACTATCACTGAGTGAATTTTCCCCAATAGCTGCTTGTATAAACAATATTGCGCCTAAATTTAGTGCCCCCCCTCTCTTTTTAACCCTTTGAGCCTGAAAACTACAGGGGAGAGCCTGGGGAGCTGTCTTCCAGCTACACTGTGAAGAGAAAATGGCGCCAGTGTGCTGAGGGAGATGGCCCCGCCCCCTTTTCTCCCGCTTTTTTATGGATTCTGGCAGGGGTAATTACCACATATATAGCCTCTGGGGCTATATATTGTGATTATTTTGCCAGCCAAGGTGTTTTTATTGCTGCTCAGGGCGCCCCCCCCCCCCAGCGCCCTGCACCCTCAGTGACCGGAGTGTGAAGTGTGTATGAGAAGCAATGGCGCACAGCTGCAGTGCTGTGTGCTACCTTGGTGAAGACTGAAGTCTTCTGCCGCCGATTTTCCGGACCATCTTCATGCTTCTGGCTCTGTAAGGGGGACGGCGGCGCGGCTCCGGGAACGAACACCAAGGACGGGTCCTGCGGTCGATCCCTCTGGAGCTAATGGTGTCCAGTAGCCTAAGAAGCCCAAGCTAGCTGCAAGCAGGTAGGTTCGCTTCTTCTCCCCTTAGTCCCTCGTTGCAGTGAGCCTGTTGCCAGCAGGTCTCACTGTAAAATAAAAAACCTAACATATACTTTCTTTCTAGGAGCTCAGGAGAGCCCCTAGTGTGCATCCAGCTCGGCCGGGCACAGAAATCTAACTGAGGTCTGGAGGAGGGGCATAGAGGGAGGAGCCAGTGCACACCAGATAGTACCTAATCTTTCTTTTAGAGTGCCCAGTCTCCTGCGGAGCCCGTCTATTCCCCATGGTCCTTACGGAGTTCCCAGCATCCACTAGGACGTCAGAGAAACTAGCGCTCAGACTATTCTACATCACCAGTACATACTGTAAATATTCTGGATGCTGTGATGTGAATATAGACACATTTAGTTAATAACACGATCCAAAATAAAAAATGGAATTTAATTCCCGACAACACTTGTTATAAATAAAATATTTAAAGAACATTCCTAATCACAATTTTAAAGAAAAGAGAATCCAATAAAAATCATTAGGCCTTCATGTTGTGTGTGTTTGTGAGACAAAAACGATACAGAGCAGAAGATGTAAGAAGTAAAAGATGATCCCTGCACCCCTATTGAGCAGATCCCCACCGGGCTGGGACCTTCAGAGGTGCAGCTCTGACTGTGACATAGAGAATTAATGAGATAACGCCATTCATAAAATATCAGTACTTCTAACTCCGTGTAACAGTCCTGCTGGCCGACATACGACACAGCCTCTTCCCAAGTTGAGACGATGAGAGGCAATTCATATCTGTGTGTGCTGGTAACACCTGCTCCCCTATCAGATTAGCTGGTACACACCATACAGTCCTAGGAGGGAGTCTAATTAAAAAGATGTCACACAGAAGGTGCATCTTTCACAATTTCTTGCACAATTTGTTGACTTTTCACAGGGATTTTTTTGTAAATCAATTATTTTTTTTAAAGATCATTTTCCAATGTGCAAAACCAAAAGGTCTGTGTGTGTGCGTGCGATGTGTGTGCGCATGGGGGGCCAAGTACAGTTCTGAAATATTATTGAAAAGACTTATAAACTGTTGTATACAGTGTAAGGACGCAACAGGGCACTTTTACAGCCTTAGCATTGTACTCGCATGTGACAAGGGGGCGTGGTCATGTTTAATGGGTTTATGGCCTTATGGCACGCCCCCCCCCCCCCCATGTCTCTGCATGCTGGGCAGCCATATAGAACGTCGGAAGGCGGAACTGCTTGGCCGGCCCCTGTCTCTATGTGCCGGGCAGCTGAGCAGAGTGCCGGGAGGCTGGGCCGCTTGTCCAACCCCAGTCTCTGAGTGGCTGTACTTGCCCATAAGGCCATTGACCCTTCTGGCATTTGCCAGATGGCCAGTCCTTCCATGGTAAGGGAATAATGAGTGACAACTGAACATATATAACACAATGCGGCTCTATAAGACCCCCTACATGCTATAGGAGGACACAGAACCTGATTCACAGATGGATGCACTGTTGATGCCAGTGGAGCGATTTGTTGCCACTGTGGATGCATCTAAGTTGCGCTATGTATGTGCCATGATGGTTCTCTGATGGCGGTCACAGTGAGGAATTACTTGCAAAGTGTTAGCTATGGAGCGTTTGTGGGCAGTTATGGGGGGTAGTGATTCAAATGCAGGCATGTCTGACTGTTTTGGGTGAAGTGTGTGATAAAGATGGCGACAGCGAGCCCGTACCATTAAAATGTATACCGGCGCTACTGGTATTAAGTATAGGTAAAAATGGAAAATCTGCCTGTACCCCAAGAAAAGACAAACTAATATTAGATAACAGTATATAAATCTATTAGTGGCCATCATTAAAAGTATTTGGGGGTCTTAAATTGTGCCAAATGGCTGTTACCTATACCCCTTTCAGATTGACACAGCTGGGTCGCACCCAGGAATTTGTACACGGGTGCGATCCGACTTGGGACCCCTTTCAGGTCTTGGGCACTGATGGACACTTGGATGTGTCATGTGACCAGGAAGTGCACTTTAGTCGGAGCTCAGTCAGCAGCCGTTCACCTCCCCAGCCTTTCACCTCACCACACGTCACTGCTGTACATATGACTCAGAATAGCACGGAACTCTAGCTACATGCCAAAAACATTGCATTGTCACTGCCCAATTCCTACCCCGGAACACTCATTTTGTTGGGAATGATGTATGTAGGTTTTGATATTGCAGAGTTTTATAGGCAGACACCAGCAGATGACTATGAACAACCCAAATACTTAACTAGTGCTGTTGATTTATTGATAGATAGCATGTACTCACTGTAATATCTACACTGGTGATAAAGCAGAGGGGATGTCATACAGCTCACCAGTCTGTGACTGTATACAGCAAATGTTTAGTGGTGCTGGACGTTGGAACAGCTTAAGATTCAGGAAATAACCAGGCCTCTCTTAAGAGCTAAGCAGGTCACTCCTATCTCCCATCATATCACAGTACAGGTATATAGTCTTGCACAGTGAAAAAACAAGATAGTCCCTGCACATGCTCAGTAGCTCTAGGTGACCATCTTGGGATAGGGCATGGAGCCTCCCTGGAGAACAGGATGACTGAAGTCTACACAGTAGCGCACTCCTCTTTCAACACATTTCACGCAAAGAGAGAACTGGCCAAGATCCGTCTTACGCAGAGGGAGATGTACAATTCATTTGTGCGCATGCTCTATATGCTAAAACTTTTTATTTTAATTCCTGCAGAGAAATCTGTCTGTTCCCAGGGGAAACTGGGAACAGACATATGAGGCGGAGCACTGGGGGTCAGAACAGGCACCTCTGACTCCTGGTGCTCAGCCAGTAACCTCCCAAGCCACTAAAATAGGACCTGCCCAGGAGACATATGCCTCCATGCTAGGCCAAGCACACCCTTGGTCAGGTCCCAAGTCAACCCTGTGATACAATTTATTGGACGTTCCTGGGCAGTGCTAGGGGGTGACTAATCAGACAAACGATGCTTCATTGCTCACATACAATAGGAAGCCGTACTCACTCAGATGGGTAATGTGCACCTAGTATGGGGTTGGTGCAAGTTTCCATGGTGCAACTGGTGGTGACATCTGAAGATGCACCAAATGGTACTGTGTGTTATCCAGATTGTTTATCCCAATTTTGTGGATGCTGTGTTATACCTACTGAGGGACACTGGGTCATATTACAAATCGAAGACCATAATCACCATAAAATGTCTCCCTCAATACAAAAGCAAGCATACACGCCCACACACATGAAGAGATTCCAAATATATTGTATACGCTAGTACATAGCTGTCGACTGTGTCTGCCCTTCTCGGCAGGTTGGAGATGCAAGTGATTTGCTGCAGCCAAGTGTAGGGGATGACAGCGCGATTGCTTCATCATGCTCCCACCCCCTGCTGGACAATGCTGCGATTACTGCCATTGTAAAGCAGGGGGCATGGTCACAATTAATAGTGCCACTGGCTGCCCCACTTCACGCGGGAGGAGACTTGTCCACTCTTCCAGGAGACCAGGAGCACCACCGAGATTCAGGAGTCTTCCAGATGTTCTGGGAAAGTAGGCAAATATGTCACAGTATATGTCAGATATAACATAACTGGTTTGATATGGATTTAATATAAGGTTGACACTGGCAATGTTGGCAATGTTGACATAATGTCAACACCACAATGTCAACAGTTGTGATGTTGGCATTGTCAAAATGTCGCCAGGCAACACGTTGACATTCTCAGAATGTTGACTAGTAAAATGTCAACAATGACAGAATGTAGACATTTGTGTTAGGCTGTAGGTGGGAGGGTCAGGGTTAGGCTGCAGTGGGGAAGGTTACGTTGCGGTGAAGGGAGAGAGTTAGGATGCAGTGGGGGGAAGTTAGGGTAAGGCACTAGTGGAGGGTTAGGGGAAGAATACTTACCAGAACGCCAGAAGATCGGTGGCCTTACCTGGAAGTGATAACATGACCACCAAAACCTGTAACACACTGCTGGCGCCACTGCAGTCATCTCAAGACGGTTAGGGGTCTATCACTAAGCCTTGAACTGAGATAAAATGGACGGAGATAAAGTACCAGCTTATCAGCTCCTAACTCTCATATTTCAAACACATCCTGTAACATGGCAGTTAGGAGCTGATTGGCTGGTACTTTATCTCCATCCAAGCTTAGTAAATAGACCCCTGTCACCACTGGGCTACCAGGGACTATATGTCGGCATTCTAATATGTAGATCTTTCATCACTGTCTACATGATGAATGTTTATAATGGTTAATGTTGACAGTATGACTGTTGACTGTCAACATATTGTACACAACCCGGTGCATACCTCCCAACATGACCCTCTCCAGGAGGGACACAATGCTCTGTGGGTGGACTTTCCTCTTAATGTAGGATTGCCAGCACCTGTGTTGAACTAGTTACTTGAGAAAAAAAGGTGTTTCACCTAGAGATGAGCGGGTTCGGTTCTCAGAGAACCGAACCCCCCCAAACTTCACTACCTGAGCCCAGATCCGAGTCAGGCTTGGGTTTTCCCGCCTGACTCGGAAACCAGAACGAGGCAATACGTTATCATCCCACCGTCGGATTCTCGCAGGGTTTGGATCACATATAAGGAGCCGCGCGTCCCCGCCATTTTCACTCCGGCATTGGAGAGTGTAGAGAGAGGACGTGTCTCCATCCTCAGTGTCCTGCATCAGTTCAGTGTCCGTGTCTTGTGCTGCATCAGTCCAGTCACAGTGGTTGTGTCCTCTGCTGCCATATGTCCAGACAAGTGCTGCTGTATAAGTCCAGTCCAGTGGTTCTGTGTTGTCCTGCATCAGTCCAGTGGTGGTGTCCCTGTGCGTCTGTATATGTCCAGAGGTACTGTCGTATATGTCCAGAGGTACTGCCGTATATGTCCAGTGATACTGCCGTATATGTCCAGTGATACTGCCGTATATGTCCAGCGGTACTGCCGTATAATTCCAGTGATCCTGCCATATAATTCCAGTGATCCTGCCATATAATTCCAGTGATCCTGCCGTATAATTCCAGTGATACTGCCGTATATGTCCAGCGGTACTGCCGTATAATTCCAATGATCCTGCCGTATAAATCCAGTGATACTGCCGTATATGTCCAGTGATACTGCCGTATATGTCCATTGATACTGCCGTATACGTCCATTGATACTGCCGTATATGTCCAGCGGTACTGCCATATAATTCCAGTGATCCTGCCATATAATTCCAGTGATCCTGCCATATAATTCCAGTGATACTGGCGTATAAGTCCTCTCCAGGGATACTGCCGTATATGTCCAGTGATACTGCCGTATAATTCCAATGATCCTGCCGTATAATTCCAGTGGTATTGGTGTATAAGTCCAGTGATCCTGCTCTATAATTCCAGTGGTATTGGTGTATAAGTCCAGTGATACTGCTGTATATGTCCATTGATGCTGCCGTATATGTCCAGTGAGCCTGCCGTATAATTGGAGTGATCATGCCGTATAATTACAGTGGTACTGGCGTATAAGTCCAGTCCAGTGATATTGCCGTATAATTCCAGTGATACTGCCATATATGTCCAGCGGTACTGCCGTATATGTCCAGTGGTACTGCTGTATAATTCCAGTGATCCTGCCGTATAATTCCAGTGATCCTGCTGTATAATTCCAGTGGTACTGGCGTATACGTCCAGCGATCCTGCCGTATAATTCCAGTGATCCTGCCATATAATTCCAGTGATACTGCCATATAATTCCAGTGATACTGCCGTATATGTCCAGTGGTACTGCCATATAATTCCAGTGATACTGCCGTATATATATATACCCTGTTGCAAAGTGGATTACTGAGGCCATAACAACTATGCTGGTGCTAGACGTGCGTCCAGTATCCGCCATTAGTGCAGTGGGACTGCAGTGACACTCCTAGATGGGCCAGGTGTTTGTGCCGCACACTTGTGTCGCTTAGTTTAGTCATACAGCTACCTCGGTGCAACCTTTTGGCCTAAAAACAATATTGTGAGGTGTTCAGAATAGACTGGAAATGAGTGGAAATGAATGTTATTGAGGTTAATAATACCATAGGAGCAAAATTACCCCAAAATACTGTGATTTTTGCCGTTTTTGTTTTTTTCAAAAATCCAGATCCAAAACCAAAACACGAAAGGGTGGTTTTGGCAAAACCAATCCAAAACCAAAACACAAGCGGGGAATTAGAACCAAAACCAAAACACAACACACAAAATGTCCCCACCGCACATCTCTAGTTTCACCACAGGTGATGGCAATCATAAATTGAGAGAGAAGTCCAGAAGCAGAGCATTCTGTTGCTCCTGGAGAGGGTCGTGTTGGGAGGTATGCACATGTACCTATTTACAACTACTGAGAGAGGGAATATATGCCATTTGCAACATACATTTTTTATGTTTCCCTGTTTGTGTTTTGTTCTGTTACGTACAAAAAAAAATGACTAGAGATAAAGGACTAGATCAGAGGTTCCCAAACGCGGACCTCAAGGCACCCCAACGGTCCAGGTTTTAGGTATATCCATAGCTCAGCACAGATGGTTACATCAAATAGACTGGGGTGCTAATTAAGTCACCTGGGGCAAAGCATGGATAAACCTAAAACCTGGACCGTTGGGGTGCCTTGAGGACCACGTTTGGGAACCTCTGGGCTAGATGCATCATCTTTTGGAGAGTGATAAAATGGAGAAAGAAATAGTACCAGCCTATCAGCTCCTAACTATCATGTCACAGCCTGTGTTTGAAAAATGACAGGAGCTGGTTGGCTGGTAGTTTATCACTCTCCAAGCGATGATGCATCTAGCCCTAAGGAGGACATGTACTAAGCAGTGATAAAAGTGGAGAAGTGAGCCAGTGGAGATGTTGCCCATGGCAACCAATCAGCTGCTCTGTATACATTTATAGTATGCAAATTATAAATGTTACGTTAATGCGGATTGGTTGCCACGGCCAACTTCTCCACTGGCTCACTACTCCACTTTTATCACTGCTTAGTACATCTCCCCCTAAGTCTGTTGGACGTGACATGTTCTAAATAAGAAGGGACAGAAAGTGCTCTCCAGCGATGCGTGAAAAGATAGAGACCCCAATGACAGTCAGATGAAGCATGGGAGCAAGTGCAGAGTCTGGAGGAGGCAGATAAGCCGGATCCAGTGTTCCTTACTATCTAACTGATACAGCTCTGGAAATTCTCTCTCCGGGACCCAAGGGTGTGATGTGTTCTCCAAAGCTTGACGAAGGATGTTCTTAGTTATCCACTGACTCTTGTGCGTCTCTTTTATATCTAAAGGCAGCCCCTGGGGTCATGTTCATACTTGTTTTTTAGGATAAGACCCAAATGTCATGACTTGGAAGTTAGGTATCGGAACACAGCAGGGAGTGATGACTACATTGATGTAACATCTGCAGCCTAAAATGCACATCTCATTTATGAAGACTAAATGGTACCTGCTGTTGGGATTACACATTTCTGTCCATAGTGATCTCACAGCCTATAAAATACAAGTAGGAGGAAAGAGTACAAAAAAAAAATCAGTTTTAAAACTAGATTAACTTATTCCACTGAAGAAGCACCAAGTAAGGGGGAGATTTGCACTTTGTGGGTAATTATAGGTGGAAAGTACTGTATGAATCTCCCCAAATACACAGTACTGGAATTACTGGAAGAGAGGATGCAATGGACTCCTATGAATGTCATGATGAAGTCATAAGATGGAATGAAACTGACAGTTGACCTTTGATCACAGAAGAACTGACGCGTTTCACACAGAGCTGCTTTTTCAGTTGCTTACGGGTTATTTCATCAATGGCTGCTTGGATGATCTGATCAGTGCAATACTATTGGTTAGCCAGTGCAGATCAGTTAATATGTAATAACTGATCAAAATAAATTTCCAGTTTTACTATAATAGCCTTCTACATCTGAGTTAAATCTAAATACTTAATATAAATTTAATTTGACAAAAAAAAAAATTCTCCTCCCTACTTGTACTTGTTAATAATAATTAATAATTTTCCTGCAAATCCAAATGGGAATTTTTGCTGGAACTCACCTAGCTAAAGTGGACCCCAGATCATTCATAGAGAGTCTGATATGCTACAAGGGCTGCATTTGCACAGTCCTCTAACCAGTGCCATTGCAAGGGTTCTCCACACCCAAGGCAAAGCTTCAGCCTACCACCGCTGCTCTCACCACTACTCTGTTCTAATCCCTCCTATGCGTAGCCAGAAGCGGATTGGTCGCTATGGGCAACTTTTCCATTTTATCTCTCTAGAAGGTTTAATGCTGTACATGTCCCCCTGGATCTTTCACCACTTCAAACTGAACCAGATTCCCAGAGACAGACAGGTTGCTAGGTAGGTGGACTCAGTGGCGCCCTTCAGGTCATGGCACCCTGGACAGCTGCCTAAAGCTTTTACTCTCAATAATAAGTAAAAAAAATCTATGCAATTTTTTTCATTTTTGGGATTTTTCCATACTTGACAATCCACGTGGACTATGATTGGAACGGTAACCTTGCCCGAAGCATGGCGAGCGAAGCGAGCCATGCGAGGGGACACGGTGCACTAATTGGGGTTTCCGTTACTCTACGAGGAAAACGACACCAAAAAAAGTAAAAAAACTCATGTCAACATTTTCACCTGTCGACCTACTACATGTCGACCTAATGCCCATGTCGACCTAGTGCATGTCGACCTAATACCCATGTCCACCTTCAGTGGTTGGCCTAATGACTGTCGACTTAAGTTGAGTCGACCCATCAACCCTTACCCGAACAGCCCAGTTACTTAACCCGTAATGCTGATTTATTGACAGATAGCAGGTACAGCCATACTCACTGTTATATTCCCACTGATGATGGAGCATAGCAGGGTTTCATACAGCTCACCAGCTGGGCCCTGCACATGCTCAATAGAGATCTCTGTGGCCATCTTGAGATAGGGCATGAAGCCTCCCTGGAATACAGAAATGCTGGAGACTGTACAGTAGTGTACTCCTCTTTCAACAACCTATCTACAATAACATACCAAGAGAAATGTTAAACAAGCTCTACAAGCTACAACATACAAATATGATGAAAAGGAGGAAGGATCTGGGAAATGATAGTGATGGCTCAGAGGGCTGCATGTGACTCAAACAAATCTTATTGACTTTTTTGACTGTGTGACTAAAGGGATGGATAAAGGTGGAGCCGTGGATATAGCTTATCTAGACTTTAGTAAGGCTTTTGACACTGTTCCACATCGCAGACTGCTAAATAAACTTGGAAGTTTGGGATTGGATACTAGGTTTATTGAATGGATAAGATCTTGGTTGCAGGATAGAAAACAGAGAGTTGTGGTAAATGGAGTGCATTCACAGGAGGGAAATGTTACCAGTGGAGTACCCCAGGGATCTGCACTTGGACCAGTGCTTTTTAATATCTTTATTGGTGACATTGCAAATGGCATTAAAGGGAAAGTATGCCTTTTTGCCGATGACACAAAGGTATGCAACAGGGCAGACACACCAGGTGGGGTAAAACAAATGACTGAGGATCTAGGTAGACTAGAGGAATGGTCAAGAGTGTGGCAATTACAGTTTAATGCCCAAAAATGCAAAATCATGCACTTGGGCCTCAAAAATCCAAAGGCTAAATATAGTATTAATGGCACTATACCGGAAACTACTGAGGAGGAAAGGGATTTAGGAGTCACTATTTCAGGTGACTTAAAGGCAGGTAAGCAATGTAACAAAGCAATGAGGAAGGCTAGTCAGATACTTGGCTGCATTGGGAGAGGAATCAGCAGCAGAAAGAAAGAAGTGATAATGCCACTGTATAGGTCATTGGTACAGCCTCATCTAGAATACTGTGTTCAATTGTGGAGGCCATATCTTCAAAAGGATATTAATACATTAGAGACTGTACAAAAAAGGGCAACTAAAATGGTGCATGGCCTACATCAGAAAACATACCCAGAAAGTCTAAAAAAATCTCAATATGTATAGTTTGGAGCAGAGAAGGGAAAGGGGGGACATGATAGAAACTTTCAAATATATCAAGGGTTTTAACAAAGTCCAGGAGGGAAACATTCTCCATATGAAGAGAAGCAATAGGACACGAGGACATGCACTGAGACTGGAGGGGGGGAGGTTCAGGAGAAATATGAGTAAAAATTACTTCACAGAAAGGGTAGTGGACAAGTGGAATAGCCTTGCATTAGAGGTGGTAGAGGCTAAGACAGTAGAGCAATTTAGACATGCATGGGATAGACATAAGGATATCCTTACAAAGAAATAAGGATCAAATAAGTTTTGAGATAAAAATATGGTTAAAAAAAAGGGGCAGACTAGATGGGCCAAGTGGTTCTTATCTGCCATCACATTCTATGTTTCTATGTTTGCCCTTAGCAGTCAACGGTAGATGTGTCCATGTTTATCTATACTCAGGGGCGCAATCCGAGTAGGATTCATCCACGGCCACTTTTTCTATTAGACTGCGGTTGCCAGCTTACCACATTACGGTGAGATGAGAATCCGCCCGTGTATAGTAAAAATCCATGTGACTGCAGGTGGAAGAGCATCCTGCCCATTGTTCTTACGTTTGGTGCCATCATCATTAATTTTGGGACTTACACCAGCTGAATGAACAAGAGTTGCCTGAAACAGACGTACCACCTCTGTCCAAGCGCTGTGACTTCCATGAGATGGATCGTTTTTGTGCAAAGGCATCATCATCTCCCAGTTACTGCCCAGAACTGCCCACTTCACCTCATCTGATGTGTCTCCTGTGGGGTTTCGTACAATACGTACTTAGGTGGTCATTCCGAGTTGATCGCTCGTTATTTTTTTTTTCGCAACGGAGCGATTAGTCGCTAATGCGCATGCGCAATGTCCGCAGTGCGACTGCGCCAAGTAAATTTGCTATGCAGTTAGATATTTGACTCACGGCATTACGAGGATTTTTCTTCGTTCTGGTGATCGTATAGTGATTGACAGGAAGTGGGTGTTTCTGGGCAGAAACTGGCCGTTTTATGGGAGTGTGTGAAAAAACGCTACCGTTTCTGGGAAAAACGCAGGAGTGGCTGGAGAAACAGGGGAGTGTCTGGGCGAACGCTGGGTGTGTTTGTGACGTCAAACCGGGAACGACAAGCACTGAACTGATCGCACTGGAAGAGTAAGTCTCGAGCTACTCAGAAACTGCACAGATAAATCTTTTCGCAAAATTGCGAATCTTTCGTTCGCAATTTTGCTAAGCTAAGATTCACTCCCAGTAGGCGGCGGCTTAGCGTGTGCAATGCTGCTAAAAGCAGCTTGCGAGCGATCAACTCGGAATGACCACCTTAATCTTCAGTCTGTGACAGCCCCCCCCCCACCTGTTGAGTCGCCGGTATCTCAAGACACTCTCCCTGTGCAAAAACAGCGGCACTTTTGTGTCAGGTGTTAAAATATGTATTCTTACGCCAAGCAAAAGCATAGAGGCTTGGCTTGACAGTGTCAATAGTGTTGATATAAGTGTATTTTTTTTATACTGTACACAGTTTTTAAATAGTAGACACCAGCGGAAGAAGCTTGGTTGGCACACCACCCAGATAGACCTAACCAGGAGATTGTATTTATTGTAGTGCACTGTTTGAGTACAGCCACATTCACAATTATGTATACAGGCAGCAGAGATGAAGCAGAGTATACAGCGGACCATTTGGTCTTGTATGTACTGTAGGCAGGATCACAGGATTATGCAGGATCCTTCACGGAGCCAAGTAGTGCCAGTGTACTACTGTGATGCTAAAACACAATGGCAAGATGGCGCCGCATATGTGCAGACTAAAGAACGTCGGCCATCTTGGTAAAGGATCAGATGCTTCATGTAATGGTGAATCATGGAGGAAGCGCAGTAACGGCCTTCGTGTACCAACAAGTAGTATAGCTGAAAGTCACATTACAGCTTTCATACACAAAATAATGTATGTTGTAATGAGGTGTCAAATACACAAGTGACAATAGTGTCTTCAAAGTATTATTAACAAATGTGATGAAATACAAACACTCCCACACCTGTCAATTACTGCTAAAACACAAGGGCAATCTCCTTTCCTGCAGTATTCCAAATGGGTGGTCTTCTGTTTGCCGGCGGTCGGGCTCCCGGCGCTCAGTATACCGGCGCCGGGAGCCCGACAGCCGGCATACCGACACTTATTTTCCCTCGTGGGGGTCCACGACCCCCATAGAGGGAGAATAAAATAGTGTGGCGCGCGTAGCGCGCCACCGTGCCCGTAGCGTGGCGAGCGCAGCGAGCCCGCAAGGGGCTCATTTGCGCTCGCCAAGCTGTCGGTAAGCCGGCGGTCGGGCTCCCGGCGCCGGGATGCTGGTCGCCGGGAGCCCGACCGCCGGCCAGCCGTAGTGAACCCATTCCAAATCCATGCTCCAGCCCTGTAAGATTAGTTACATTTGCATAAACATTAGAGATGTGCGGTGGACACTTTTCATGTTTCGGGTTTTGGTTTAGGATATGGATGTTTTTTGAAAAAACAACAACAACATAAAAACAGCTAAAAATCACAGAATTTGGGGGTAATTTTGATCCTACGGTATTATTAACTTCAATGACATTCCTTTCCACTCATTTCCAGTCTATTCTGAACACCTCACAATATTGTTTTTAGGCCAAAAGGTTGCACCGAGGTGGCTGGATAACTAAGCTAAGTGACAGTAGTGGTCTTCCGACTTCTTCTCTGGGATGATGAGCGACTCCCAGCAGTAACAACAGCAGCAGCAGCAGCAGTAGGCGTACCACTCAAGGATCCTCCGGAGGAATCCCGGATAGGCGAGGACTCGTCAGTCATGCCAGTGACATGGTCTGCAGGACTACTTACATTCCTGACTGAGGAGGAAATTGGCATTGAGGGAGTTGGTGGTGTGGATTGCAGGAGCTTGGGTACAAGAGGAAGAAGGGATTTAGGTGTCAGTGGACTGCTTACGCTCTTACCCAAAGTTTCTGAACTTGACAATGGCTTCTGATGAATGCGCTGCAGGTGACGTATAAGGGAGGATGTTCCTAGGTGGTTAATGTCCTTACCCCTACTTATTATGGATTGGCAAAGGCTTGACACCTGTTGTCCATATTTGTGGAGAAAATAATTCCACACCAAAGCTGTGGTTTTTTTGGTATTTTGCCCAGGCATGACAATGGGCTTTTTCATCCCATGGCCAACAATTGTTTCCACTGGTGCTTTATTCAAACAAACCACATCACCATCAGAATCCTCATCGTCAACTTCCTCCTCAACGCCAGCTATATCAATATCCTATTCATCCTGGTGTACGTCTACAGTGACATCCTCAATCTCAATATCAGCGACTGGACTGGCGGTGCTCCTCCCAGCACTTGCAGGGGGCATGCAAATGGTGGTAGGAGCCTCCTCTTTCCATACAGTCTTGGGAAGGTTAGGCCTAGACATTGTTATGATTCCAGTACTTCTGACCAGAGAAGATCTTATGACAGAGGCCAGAGTACTGGAAGGAAATGCTGGTTACGGGAGCGGGAAAGCCTAGTAACCCCTGGCGCCCTAACTCCGTTGTCTCGCCCGTGTAATCAGAAATCCCCTGCGAGACTATGGTTGCTTGAGCCCATGGCAGCCGCGTTTGAAGGGCGGATTATGTCTGCCCAACTCCGATGCCCCCTCAGGTCTTAATGGGAGACAAAGGGAAATCCGAGACAGGGTGATAACAAGGGGCCCTCTGACTAAGCAACCAGGCCAGGGGCTACAAGCTAACTAACTTAAACCAGAAGTATGTGCGGACAAACCGCCAGGGAAAAGGACAACCAAAAATCCACTAATCCGTTACTCCTATCCAGCACCGCTGGATACCAGAGTGGATTTGTGGGAGCGGAATCCTCCGCAAAAAGCTCCGAAACACAATATAACCAAATAATAAATAGTAAGCGGTCAAGCCGCAACACACGGCTACGCCGCGACTCACGAACACCACAGGATGTTAAAGGTGCTCGGTCTGGACTCCAGGAAAGGATGACAACTTCCGAGTACTGGATCACTGAGGACAGGAACGACCGGATAGAACAGGACTGGAAAACTCTCTGCAACTGACACAGCAAACAGGAAGCTATAACCGGCGTCTGTGAGAAGTCCTGAGAGTGCCTTTAAATGGAAGCCCTCCAATCAGGAGCCAGACAGGGCTAATTACAACATGCCGTGCAGCTGCATGCTGCACGGCCAGGAACCAATGAGGTGATTAACTTAGACCCAGCAACGGGGAACGCGGTCCGACAGTGGCGTCCCCGTTGCTAGGGTCTGTGCGGCTCCGTGTGCCCGGCGTCTAGCGTTGCTAGGGAGCCGGCGGCTGTCCGCATGCGGCGTCCCTAGTTGCTAGGCACCGGGCCGCACTGACGAGCGGACCCTCGGCGCCTAACAGTACCCCCCCTTGAGGAGGGGTCAAGGAACCCCTAAGGCCAGGTTTCTGAGGAAATTCTCGAAAAAATGCCCTCTTGAGCCTCGGGGCATGGAGATCCTTATCCAGGACCCAAGACCTTTCTTCTGGACCATAACCTCTCCAATGTACCAGAAAATAAAGCCGACCCCGGGACAACTTGGAATCGAGAACCTTCTCCACCAAGAACTCCTGCTGACCCTGTACATCTACTGGTGATTTCCCCTGAGAGACCTTTCGAGGAAATCTACTGGAAGAAACGTATGGTTTCAACAAGGAGCAATGGAACGTATTTCCGATCCGGAGAGTTCTTGGTAAACGTAACCGGAAAGCAACTGGATTGATTTTTTTTATAATATGAAATGGTCCAATAAATTTGGGGCCCAATCTGGCTGAGGTTTGTCGAAGTTTAATGTTGCGAGTCGACAACCATACCCTATCTCCTACTTTAAAAGTGCAAGGCCGCCGGAGCCTGTCAGAAAATTTTTTCTCCCGAAATGCCGCTTTTCTGAGAGCAAGGTGCACTTTTCTCCAAATGAGTCTGAGATGAGAGGTCAAGGTCAGCGAGGAGACAGAGGAATGTTGAAAAAAGGAATTAGCCCTGGGGTGAAAACCGAAAACTGTAAAAAATGGAGACACATTGGTGGAGGAATGACAGGCATTGTTGTAAGCAAACTCCGCCAAAGGAAGAAACTCGGACCAATCATTTTGGAGTTTGGCAGAGTACAAACGCAAATACTGTTTTAATGATTGATTAACTCGCTCAGTCTGCCCGTTGGATTGGGGATGGTAGCCGGACGTTAAAGACAATTTCATCTTTAATGAGGCACAAAAAGACTTCCAAAATTGTGCAATGAATTGTGGACCCCGATCAGAAACAATATCAGTGGGTAATCCATGGAGTCTGAAAACATGGCGGAGGAACAAAACTGCCAATCCCTGGGCAGATGGCAGTCGGGGAAGAGCAATGAAATGGGCCATCTTGCTAAAACGGTCCACTACTACCCATTTGACTCGGCATCCGGCTGACAGAGGGAGGTCTACCACAAAATCCATGGAAATATGAGACCATGGCCTGAGAGGAACATTTAAGGGCATAAGTTGACCGATAGGCAAGGAACGGGGAACTTTATGCTGTGCACAGACTTGACAAGAAAAAACAAACTCCTTAATGTCTTTGGAAAGACCAGGCCACCATACTGAGCAGGAGACTAATTCCAAAGTCTTAGAGATCCCCGGATGCCCGGCAACTTTGCTATCATGAAACTCAGTCAAAACAGTTGCTCTCAAAAACTCAGGGACATAAAGACGACCAGCAGGAGTATTTCCAGGAGCTTGATGTTGAAGCTGTTTTAACTGGGTGAATAAATCTTGTGTGAGACCTGCCCGAATGACTGAAGACGGAAGTATGGGAGTAACAGGACTGTTATCATGAACTGGAAGAAAACTGCGTGACAGGGCATCCGCCTTGGTATTCTTGGAACCTGGCCTGAAGGTGATAAAAAACTTGAAACGAGTAAAAAATAAAGCCCAACGAGCCTGCCGGGCATTCAGCCGTTTAGCTGATTCGATGTACTGAAGATTTTTGTGATCAGTCAAAACTGAAATGGTATGTGTTGCTCCCTCAAGCCAATGCCTCCACTCCTCGAAAGCCCATTTAATAGCCAGTAATTCCCGGTTACCAACATCGTAGTTGGATTCAGCAGAAGAGAATTTCCTGGACATAAAGGCACAAGGATGTAATTCTAGAGAGTCCGGATCCTTCTGAGACAGGATAGCCCCTACTCCAACCTCCGAGGCATCAACCTCAACAATGAAAGGCAATTCTGGGTTGGGATGTCTGAGGACTGGGGCTGAGATGAAGGCTTGTTTCAAGACCTGAAAAGATACTTCAGCTTCACGTGACCAGTTGGTTGGATCCGCTCCCTTCTTAGTCAGTGCCACAATGGGAGCAACCAGGTCGGAGAAAGAATGAATAAATCTTCTATAATAATTCGCAAACCCTAAAAAGCGCTGAATTGCTTTTAAGTTGGTGGGTTGCGCCCAACTAAGGATGGCTTGGAGCTTCTTTGGTTCCATACAGAATCCCCGATGGGAAATAATGTACCCTAAAAAGGATACCTCCGTGACATGAAATTCACACTTCTCCAGCTTGGCATATAGGTGATTTTCACGTAATTTTTGAAGAACCTGATGCACCTGGGTAACATGTTGTTCAATAGAGTCAGAATAGATCAAAATATCGTCTAAGTAGACGACTACGAATCTTCCAAGAAAATCACGGAGCACATCGTTAATGAGATCCTGGAAAACTGCCGGAGCGTTAGACAGGCCGAATGGCATAACCAGATACTCGTAGTGACCCGATTGAGTACTGAATGCCGTTTTCCACTCATCTCCTGACTTGATTCGGATGAGGTTATACGCTCCTCTCAGGTCAATCTTAGAAAAAATCACAGCCGAACGTAGCTGATCAAAGAGGACAGAAATCAGCGGCAAAGGGTAAGTATTTTTTACTGAGATCTTATTCAAGGCTCTAAAGTCAATGCAGGGTCTGAGTGATCCATCTTTCTTCTCCACAAAGAAAAAGCCTGCACTTAAAGGGGATTTGGATGGCCTGATAAATCCTTTCCCTAGGCTCTCTTTAACATACTCATTCATGGCCACAGTTTCTGGTCCGGACAATGCATATAACCTTCCCTTTGGCAATGTGGCACCAGGAATTAGCTCAATAGCACAATCATAAGGCCGATGGGGAGGCAGAATGTCCGCATTGCCCTTGGAAAATACATCAACAAAATCCTGGTATTCCACAGGAATAGGTGCGGGAATGACAGCAGCAATTCTGAGGGGAAGCGTAATACATTCCTTATAACAGATGGTACCCCATTGTGAGATCTCCCCCGACTGCCAATCAATGATGGGATTATGAAAGGCCAGCCAAGGGTGACCCAGAACCACTGGAACTGCTGGGCAATGGGTAAGGAAAAATTCAATTTTTTCGGAATGAAGAGCTCCAACCGAAAGTAGAACAGGGGGTGTACAGAGAGAAATAACCCCATTGGATAAGGGACTCCCATCTAAACCATGCATGGTGATATGCCTACCCAAGGTTAACTGAGGAATACCTAAGGCCTTGGCCCACGTTAAGTCCATAAAGTTCCCTGCAGCTCCACTGTCAACGAAAGCCGACACCGAAGAACAGAGGCTGCCAAAGGAAACTTTAGCTGGGACTAACAGGGAATTATTCGAGGAGATAAGCTGCAGACCAAAGTGAACCCCCTCACAATTCACTTGGTCGAGGCGTTTCCCGACTTGCTCGGACAATTACGGGCAAAATGTCCTTTACCCCCACAGTACAAACAAAGACCAGAATTTTGCCTTCTGGTTCTTTCTTCAGGAGACAGCTTGGAGAGACCCATCTGCATGGGCTCCTCTATGTCCACAGGAATGGAAAAAACACAAGGGGTAGACCCGACAGGTGCTCCTTTTTCAGCCCTCCGCTCTCTGAGACGACGATCAATCTTAATAGAAAGCTCCATGAGTTTATCGAGAGTCTCAGGAGCGGGATACTGAAGGAGACTGTCTTTTATAGACTCAGATAAGCCGAGGCGAAACTGACTGCGCAGGGCTGGGTCATTCCATCCACAGTCGTTCGACCAACGGCGAAACTCCATACAATAAATCTCTGCGGGATTCCTACCCTGTCTGAGAGCACGTAACTGACTCTCGGCGGAAGCCTCTCTATCAGGGTCATCAATAGCCCTAAAGACCCCAGAAAGGCGTCTACAGACAACAATGCCGGATCCTCTGTTCTTAAACCAAAAGCCCAGGTCTGGGGATCCCCCTGAAGTAAAGAAATAATAATTCCGACCCGCTGAGATTCCGTACCTGAGGAGACTGGTCTTAAACGAAAATAAAGTTTACAAGACTCTTTAAAATTAAAAAACTGCTTCCTATCACCAGAAAAACGGTCAGGCAAATGCATTTTCGGTTCAGGAACGACCCTCGGGGAAGTCCGTAAAAGATCTTCCTGTGACCTCACCCGAAGGGAAAGATCCTGAACCATCTGAGTAAGTTCTTGAATCTGGCTAACTAGAAGCTGGCCAGGATTTGGCCCTAAACCAGTGGGATTCATGAGGCCGACAAATCTTCTAAACTGAATAAGGGAAAAAATCAAACCCTGTTAAATTTTAAGTTTTGGTCTGGCCGGTTATAATGTTATGATTCCAGTACTTCTGACCAGAGGAGATCTTATGACAGAGGCCAGAGTACTGGAAGGAAATGCTGGTTACGGGAGCGGGAAAGCCTAGTAACCCCTGGCGCCCTAACTCCGTTGTCTCGCCCGTGTAATCAGAAATCCCCTGCGAGACTATGGTTGCTTGAGCCCATGGCAGCCGCGTTTGAAGGGCGGATTATGTCTGCCCAACTCCGATGCCCCCTCAGGTCTTAATGGGAGACAAAGGGAAATCCGAGACAGGGTGATAACAAGGGGCCCTCTGACTAAGCAACCAGGCCAGGGGCTACAAGCTAACTAACTTAAACCAGAAGTATGTGCGGACAAACCGCCAGGGAAAAGGACAACCAAAAATCCACTAATCCGTTACTCCTATCCAGCACCGCTGGATACCAGAGTGGATTTGTGGGAGCGGAATCCTCCGCAAAAAGCTCCGAAACACAATATAACCAAATAATAAATAGTAAGCGGTCAAGCCGCAACACACGGCTACGCCGCGACTCACGAACACCACAGGATGTTAAAGGTGCTCGGTCTGGACTCCAGGAAAGGATGACAACTTCCGAGTACTGGATCACTGAGGACAGGAACGACCGGATAGAACAGGACTGGAAAACTCTCTGCAACTGACACAGCAAACAGGAAGCTATAACCGGCGTCTGTGAGAAGTCCTGAGAGTGCCTTTAAATGGAAGCCCTCCAATCAGGAGCCAGACAGGGCTAATTACAACATGCCGTGCAGCTGCATGCTGCACGGCCAGGAACCAATGAGGTGATTAACTTAGACCCAGCAACGGGGAACGCGGTCCGACAGTGGCGTCCCCGTTGCTAGGGTCTGTGCGGCTCCGTGCGCCCGGCGTCTAGCGTTGCTAGGGAGCCGGCGGCTGTCCGCATGCGGCGTCCCTAGTTGCTAGGCGCCGGGCCGCACTGACGAGCGGACCCTCGGCGCCTAACAGACATCGCAACCGAGGACACACTTGGACTCTCCTTGGGGATTTGTGATATCTCTGAATACACAGTTGTTTTTTCCTGTGCTTTAAAAAGCTTTATTTTTTTATTTTTTTCGAGACGGAGAGGGCTTCCATCCTCATGAGAAGCTGAATCACCAGTCATGAATATAGGCCAAGACCTTAGCCTTTCCTTGCCACTTCGTGTTGTGAATGGCATATTGCCAATTTTTTGTTTCTCATCAGATAATTTCTTTTTTTCTGATTATTAATTTTTCTTCTTGGATTTTACATGCCCTCTATGACATTGGGCATTGGCCTTAGCAGACGACATTGATGGAATTGCATCGTCAATGTCATGACTGGTGGCAGCAGCAGCTTCAGCACTAGTATTAATCACTAGTACTAACTAGTCTTCCACTATTTTTTCCTCCAAATTGTTCTCCATTTAACAGGACAACACCCCCTTATTATTACAGCACACAGAACAGTGTCCCTTTATTTTAACAGCACCCCTCTATTTTTACAGCATACAAGACAGGGGCAGTGTATTTTTACTGTAACAGCAGCACCCCTGTATTTTTACAGCATACAGGACCAGTGTACTTTTATTTTAACAGCAGCACCCCTGTATTTTTGTAGCATACAGGACCAGTGTACTTTAATTTTACCAGCAGCACCCCTGTATTTTTACAGCATACATGATCAGTGTACTTTTATTTTAACAGCAGCACTTCTGTATTTTTAAAGCATACAGGACCAGTGTACTTTTATTTTAACAGCAGCACCCCTGTATTTTTACAGCATACAGGACCAGTGTACTTTTATTTTAACAGCAGCACCCCTGTATTTTTACAGCATAAAGGACCAGTGTACTTTTATTGTAACAGCAGCACCCCTGTACTTTTACAGCATACAGGACCAGTGTACTTTTATTTTAACAGCAGCACCCCTGTATTTTTTACAGCATACAAGACAGGGTCAGTGTACATTTATTTTCACTACACTCCTGAATTTTTACAACCAGCATCCCTGTATTTTCACTGTATACAGGAGGACAGTGTTCCTGCCCCCTGTACAACAGAGTGACAGCCAGGACAGCACCCCTAACATCACAGGGACACCACAGTGACAGGAACAGCACCTCTACAGAGCACACATTGACCCCACCCGATGCCACTGTTAGGGTCTCCTGCCCTGTGCTGCCACGTCGTCATGGCAACCGGGAGACAAGTGCTAGCGGAGTAACCTGAGCGCAGCTGATACTCCGGTTCGGGTCTTTTGCTATGCAGTGGTTACAGGCTCTGTGCACGGCAGGGGATCCGGTGCTGGTTTTTGTGCTCACAGTCTGTGAGGTCTGAGTGGGGCATGGACAGCACCTGCTTTATAAGGCCTCTTCTCAGGTTAAGCAGATGCTGCTGAATCTTTGTTGGTTAGTCAGTTCCTGAAAGTTAGCCAGTACTGTGTAGCTTTGTATTTGTTGTTGCTTACTGCAAATAGGCCTGGGGATTTGGTACTACACTCTGCCAATCCAGACCTAGCAGTAAGACTGGAGTCAGTCGTTTAACTTGCTGGGGTTCTTTTACTACTCTGTGAACTTAGCAAGTTTGCGGCTGTATTCTAAGACTTGCCTGCCTAAATCCTGTCTCACTGTGCAAGGTGTCAGGTGTCAGTTTAGTGGCAGTAAGCTGAACCTGTGCACTGCAAGTGAGAATTAGGATTGTGGAGACTCTCCTTGTGTCTATCATTCCATCTCTGACCAAGGAGTTTACTGCCACACCCGTTGGTAACCCTTTAGGGTTTTGCTGTTGCCCTTAGCAACAGCATTTCGGGTTCTCTATGTATTAAAACACAACATCTTGCTTTTCCCATCTGAGCATTACTAATACTAGGGAGACACCCAGTTCCTTAGCCTCTGGGCTACTCTGTTCACTTTGTGTGTATTTTGTTACCCTATCACCTTCTGTGTACGTAATGTCATATTCCCCAGTCTGTCTGTGAGTTCATTTGTTTTGCATACCTATCCGTTCAGACACCAGTACATTCCTGCAGGCACTGGTGTGCATAACAGTTCAAACACCAGTACATTCCTGCAGGCGCTGGAGTGCATAACAGTTCTGACACCAGTACATTCCTGCAGGCACTGGTGTGCATAACATATTCAGCAGCCTAATACTCCTGTTGAAATTTTGTGGGAATATGGAGCATACCCCTCAAAATACGTTGCAACAGGTGGTCGATCAGGTGCAGGTCCTGACTCGACAATTTAATGATTTGTCCATTAAAATGCACACCTCCCAGGCCGCTGGCAGAGCTCCCGCAGCAGCAGCACCTTCAGGGGTTAAGGAGCCGAAAGTAAATCTCCCGGATCGTTTTTCTGGAGATCGCTCGCAGTTCTTTTGTTTCAAGG
Organism: Pseudophryne corroboree; assembly: GCF_028390025.1. Classification (NCBI taxonomy): domain Eukaryota; kingdom Metazoa; phylum Chordata; class Amphibia; order Anura; family Myobatrachidae; genus Pseudophryne; species Pseudophryne corroboree. The sequence continues at coordinate 796,315,041 of NC_086448.1, forward strand.
AGAGCTGCAAGCTATACTTCCGTCTTAGGCCTCAGTCTTCTGGGTCGGAGATTCAGCGGGTGGGCATAGTGATTTCCTTGCTACAAGGAGACCCACAGGTCTGGGCATATGGGTTGCAGCCTGACTGTCCGTCGCTTAAAAGTGTTGATGCTTTTTTTACGGCACTGGGCATGTTGTATGATGACCCTGACAAGACGGCCTCAGCCGAGGCTCAGATTTCGATCCTTAAGCAAGGGCGAAGGCCAGTTGAGGTTTACTGTACGGAGTTTCGGAGGTTGGCCCATGATACCCAGTGGAATGACCCAGCCCTGAGACACCAGTACCGAAGAGGTCTTTCTAACCAGATAAAGGACCAACTGGTACAATATCCCTTGCCTGATAGCTTGGATCAGCTCATGCAGTTATCCATCCGGGTGGATAGACGGCTGAGAGAGCGTAGGCTTGAAAGGGAGACTGAGGTTTCCTTCTTTCCCAAGGGAACCTCAGACTCTGAGGAATTTTCCGAGGAGCCTATGCAGATTGGGGCTACCCGCCTCTCCTCGCGTGAGAAGACGCGGAGGAGACAGCAGGGGTTGTGTTTGTACTGTGGGAATAAAGGTCATGTGGTAGTATCATGCCCAGAAAAGCCGGAAAACTTCAGGGCCTGAGGGTGATGGGAAATATCCTGTCAGGCCAGAAGTCAGAATTTCCCAAGAAGACTTTTATCATTCCGGTGACCTTGAAGATCCTCGGTCAAACTGTCAAGACTGAGGCCTTTGTGGACAGTGGGGCCGACGGGGTTTTTATGGACCGCCAATTCGCCCTGAAACACTCTGTTCCCTTAGTACCCTTGGCATCGGAAATTGAGATTTGTGGGTTAAACGGGGAACCATTATCCCAAGGTAAATCTTGCACTAGCCAGATTTCTTTGTTTATTGGAGCCACACACTCTGAAAAATTGTCCTTTTATGTGACTGTCTGTACTTTTGCCCCATTGGTGTTGGGGTTACCCTGGTTAAGGGCCCACAATCCTCAATTTGACTGGGTCTCTGGGGAGATTCTTAGTTGGGGTACTGATTGTTTCAGGAGTTGCTTGAGCCTTCCAGTCAGGCTCTCGCAGCTAAGTTTGCCAGGATTACCAGGGTGTTATGCAGATTTTGCGGACGTGTTCTCCAAAAAAGTTGCAGAGGTACTACCTCCCCATCGCCCCTATGACTGTGCCATTGATTTGTTGCCAAATGCTAAGCTTCCCAAGAGCAGGTTGTACTCCCTGTCACGTCCTGAGACTCAGGCTATGGCAGAGTACATTCAGGAGAACTTGGCTAAGGGATTTATCAGACCTTCACAGTCTCCAGTTGGGTCGGGGTTCTTCTTCGTGGGTAAAAAGGACGGTTCGTTGCGACCCTGCATCGACTTCAGGGAATTGAACCGTATCACGATTAAAAACTCATACCCACTGCCCCTCATTTCGGTCTTGTTTGACCAGCTTCGTACTGCCACCATTTTTTCTAAGATTGACCTACGCGGTGCGTCCAATCTAATCCGAATAAGAGAGGGGGATGAATGGAAGACTGCCTTTAATACCCACTCAGGGCATTATGAATATTTGGTGATGCCTTTTGGGCTCTGTAATGCCCCGGCAGTCTTCCAGGATTTCATGAATGATGTGCTCAGGGAATATTTGGATAGATTCTTAGTTGTATACTTAGATGACATCCTAATCTTCTCCCATTCCCTGGAGGAACATCGGAAGCATGTACGCTTAGTCCTCCAGAAACTCAGAGACCACCGGCTTGGGGCGAAGCTGGAGAAGTGCGAATTTGAAGTTCAGCAAATCGCATTTCTAGGATATATTATCTCCCCAGAAGGTTTCCAAATGGAGGGTTCCAAGGTACAGGCAGTCCTGGATTGGGTGCAGCCCACTAGTTTGAAGGCGCTTCAGCGTTTCCTGGGCTTTGCAAATTTTTATAGACGATTTATCGCTGGATTTTCGTCTATAGTGGCGCCCTTGGTGGCACTCACTAAGAAAGGGGCGGATGTTGCTCACTGGTCTTGTGAGGCTAAAGCGGCTTTTGCCCGCCTCAAAAGGGCATTTGTATCGGCCAAGGTGCTGCGACACCCAGATCCAGAGCGTCCTTTTGTGGTGGAGGTGGATGCCTCTGAGATGGGTATTGGGGCAGTGCTTTCTCAGATGGGAGTGTCTGATAATCGCCTTCATCCCTGTGCTTACTTTTCCCGTAAATTTTCGCCTGCCGAGATGAATTATGACGTGGGTAACCGGGAATTGTTGGCTATTAAGGATGCACTCGAGGAGTGGAGACACTGGCTTGAGGGGGCTAAGTTTGTGGTCTCAATTCTCACCGACCATAAGAATCTGGCATATTTAGAGTCAGCGAAGCGTCTCAATGCCAGGCAGGCACGATGGGCTTTGTTTTTTGCTCGCTTTAATTTTTTTGATAACATATCGCCCTGGGTCAAAAAGCATCAAGGCTGATGCGCTCTCGCTGAGTTTTGCTCCAATCCAGGAGACCACCGAGGAGCCGTTGCCCATTGTGTCCCCATCATGTATTAAAGTGGGCATTACCCAGGACCTCTTATCATTAGTCCTTAGAGCACAGGAGCAGGCTCCTCCAGACCTTCCGGTAGGTCTTTTGTTTGTGCCTCCTAGGTTAAGACAGCGAGTGTTCCTGGAATTCCATGCCAAGAAGTCGGCAGGTCACCCGGGTATTGCCAGAACTCGGGAGTTGCTATCTAGGGCGGTGTGGTGGCCCTCGGTGGTTAAGGATGTGGATCAGTGGGTTCGGGCATGTGACATCTGTGCCCGAAATAAGACTCCTAGAGGGGTTCCTGTTGGCCCATTACATCCACTCTCTATCCCATCTAAGCCATGGACCCACATTTCAATGGATTTTGTGGTGGACTTGCCCAAATCCTCGGGGATGACAGCCATCTGGGTTGTCGTTGACAGGTTTTCGAAGATGGCGCACTTCGTTCCACTGGTTGGGCTGCCATCGGCCAGACGCCTGTCTGAATTATTTATGCTGCATGTTGTGCGTCTCCACGGGTTGCCACTTGATGTGGTCTCTGACCGCGGATCCCAGTTTGTGGCCAAATTCTGGAGGGCATTTTGTTCCGATCTCCAGATTTCTGTCAGCTTGTCGTCAGGCTACCATCCGCAGTTAATGGGCAGACTGAAAGGGTGAACTAGTCCTTGGAGCAGTTCCTCAGGTGTTATGTCTCCAAGTGTCAGACTGACTGGGTTGCTCATCTGTCCATGGCGGAGTTTGCCTATAACAACGCGGCTCACTCTGCTACAGGGATCTCTCCCTTCCTTTGTGTGTATGGGCATCATCCTAAGGCCAATTCTTTTGACCCCCTGGACTCCACGCCTGGTGGTTCCTCTGTGGTTTCGGTCCTTAGAGGGATTTGGCGGAAAGTGAAGAAAGCCCTTGTGTCTGTGTCATTAGTGACCAAAAGGGTTTTTGATAAGCGGAAAAGACCCTGCAGCTTCAAATTAGGAGACTTCGTCTGGTTGTCTACCAAGAATTTGAAGTTGAGACAGCCATCTCATAAGTTAGGCCCCCGGTTCATCGGCCCTTATAAGATCACCAGGGTTATCAATCCGGTGGCATTTCAGTTAGATCTGCCCCGTTCTTTGGGTATCAATAAAACATTTCATTGTTCCCTTTTAAAACGGGCGATTAGTAATCCTTCTTCCAGTGGAAGACCTTCCCCTCTTCTGATACGTGGCCAGAGGGAGTTTGTTGTTGAAAGGATTCTTGACTCCAAGATGGTTCGGGGTCGGCTGTCATTTTTGGTGCACTGGAAGGGGTATGGCCCGGAGGAGCGGTCGTGGGTGCGCAGTTGTGATCTTCATGCCCCCAGACTGATACGCTCTTTCTTCTCGCAGTTCCCCGATAAACCCGGTGGTAGGGGTTCTTTGACCCCTCGTCAGAGGGGGGGTACTGTTAGGGTCTCCTGCCCTGTGCTGCCACTTCGTCATGGCAACCGGGAGACAAGTGCTAGCGGAGTAACCTGAGCGCAGCTGATACTCCGGTTCGGGTCTTTTGCTGTGCAGTGTTTACAGGCTCTGTGCACGGCAGGGGATCCGGTGCTGGTTTTTGTGCTCACAGTCTGTGAGGTCTGAGTGGGGCGTGGACAGCACCTGCTTTATAAGGCCTCTTTCTTTGTTGGTTAGTCAGTTCCTGAAAGTTAGCCAGTACTGTGTAGCTTTGTATTTGTTGTTGCTTACTGCAAATAGGCCTGGGGATTTGGTACTACACTCTGCCAATCCAGACCTAGCAGTAAGACTGGAGTCAGTCATTTAACTTGCTGGGGTTCTTTTACTACTCTGTGAGCTTAGCAAGTTTGCGGCTGTAATCTAAGACTTGCCTGCCTAAATCCTGTCTCACTGTGCAAGGTGTCAGGTGTCAGTTTAGTGGCAGTAAGCTGAACCTGTGCACTGCAAGTGAGAATTAGGATTGTGGAGACTCTCCTTGTGTCTATCATTCCATCTCTGACCAAGGAGTTTACTGCCACACCCGTTGGTAACCCTTTAGGGTTTTGCTGTTGCCCTTAGCAACAGCATTTCGGGTTCTCTATGTATTAAAACACAACATCTTGCTTTTCCCATCTGAGCATTACTAATACTAGGGAGACACCCAGTTCCTTAGCCTCTGGGCTTCTCTGTTCACTTTGTGTGTATTTTTGTTACCCTATCACCTTCTGTGTACGTGTTGTCATATTCCCCAGTCTGTCTGTGAGTTCATTTGTTTTGCATACCTATCCGTTCAGACACCAGTACATTCCTGCAGGCACTGGTGTGCATAACAGTTCAAACACCAGTACATTCCTGCAGGCGCTGGAGTGCATAACAGTTCTGACACCAGTACATTCCTGCAGGCACTGGTGTGCATAACAGCCACCACCCACAGAGAGAGACAGAGGTCTGTCTCCCTCACTCTCCAAGTCCGGAGTGAAAATGGCAGCAACGTGTGGCTGTTTATATGGAATCCAAAACCCGCAAGAATGCGACAGCGGGATGATGACATTTTGCCTCATTCTGGTTTCCGAGTCTGTTGGGAAGTCCCAAGCCGGACTCGGATTCTGGCTCGCAACGTGATGTTCGGGGGGGGGGGGGGGGGGCTCAGTTCTCTGAGAACTGAACCCACTCATCTGTAATAAATATACACGCTTGGCGTCTCAAAACAGATTTTGCAGATAGTAAATGAGCCTTAGGGGGCTATGCAATAAGCCCCTTGGCTGCTGGCAAACAATGAACTCTAGTGTGTCTGTGTGTCCATGTGGTACAGAATACACTATAGGGTGAGATTTAGCAAAGCTTAGAGAAAGATAAAGTGGAGAGAGAGAAAGTACCAACCAAGCAGCTTCTGACTGTCATATTACGGGCTGTATCTGGAAAATGGCAGGTTCTGATTGGCTGGTACTTCATTTCTCTACCAAACAATTATACATTTCCCCCATAGACTGTAAGCGCCATGGGGGCTAATGTGAATGACTGATATATTCACTGTAAAGCGCTGCGTAATGTGTGTGCGCTATACAGTATAAATGTTGATAAATAAATAAGCCTTTTATAGTCCAATCAAGAAGCTCAGGACCTATGTAGAGGGGCAACCATATTGGATAGCTAAAACTTAAGCAGGAAAGTCCATGAATTTTTTTTTTTTAAATAATGCTGCTTTGGAAAACACACACACACACACACACACACACACACACACACACACACACACACACACACACACATATATATCTATCCATACAGCGTAACGCCGGCACTCTGGATGCCACCTAGGGCTTGCTTACTCTGGTGCCCTCCATCTGGGTTTGGCAACCCCCATATGTAGATCAAAAAATGAGGCGGCACTCAGAGATTTGTTGAAAAGCAAACAGGTGTGTATTCAAATCATCACATCACATCAACGTTTCGGGGAACAAATCCCCTTCATCAGGATGAACAAACAGTGCAGAAAGTGAAATATATAGACAGACTCACCCAAGGAGACTTCCCACTGCACATCACCGCAGGGTTGAGGCTAGATCCAAGTGGCCTAAGGGACCTTTTCCGTCAGGGGGAGGAGCCACGACACAAGGGGTAGGAGCTACGCCAGCGGGACAGTTGCTCTAGTATCCACGCCACCAACTATTACCTTTAGTAATTAGGTGGCGAGCGAAGCAAAGCGGAGCGAGCCACCATGCCCGAAGCGTGGCGAGCGAAGCGTGGCGAGCGAAGCAAGCCCGCGAGGGTACTTTCCGGGTACCTTGTTCGGCCGTAGCTCCTCCCCCTGGTGACGGGTCTCCTTTCCTAGGTACGTCAGAAGGTCCCTTCTCCCACTCCGATATAGAATCAACCATCACCGCAGTCCCAGCATACCTGGCTCCGCCTCCCTCACTTCCGGGTATGTCACTTCCTGCGGAAGTGACAAAACGGGTCCCTGGCTGTTAACCACGGTGATGCTGTAAACAAAACAGAGGATCATCAATGGGACCAATAATCAGCACTCCGTGACAGAAATTTCCAAGACATTATGTCTTATTCTATATTATAATTCATCAAAAAAGCTTACTTAGAGTAAGACCCACTCTGGGGATAGAAAGTGCGTCTAGTGCTTTTGGAAGCCACCTGGCTTAACATTAAAGGTGCATAGAGTAAACATCAGGTCTAATTTATAAAGTGGCTCTGTGTAAAGTGTATTAAAAGCGCTGATTCATATCCACATGAAAATTCCTCCTTAGTGCATTACCAAATTACATAAAAAGCACTTAGTGACATAAAGTTAAAAAAGAGAGAACATATAAACATTACACAGATGTACTGACAAGGCATAAAAACAATAAAACTGCACCTCTTTTTGTAAACAACAACAGTACATTAAAGTAACAGCACCACTTTGTGTGAAAACTTGTTCAATATAACTTAGCAGTCATTACTTTCAGATTGATAAACATACATTTTCGCCGTTTAAAGGAAGTGGTTAAGGCCCAGTGTCTCATTCAGCCCTTTTGGTCGTAGAGTATCCAATCTATGGATCCACCTAGATTCTAATTGGAGTAATTTTTTGGCTCTGTTACCAAAAAATTGGTACAGATGATCACATAGACCACAAACTTGGAGTGACAGGATAAAGGCCAATTAATTGTGTAGGGTGCAGAATAACATCACTAGCTGACATATATGTGCATGTAGTGCACCCTATACACTTGAAACAGCCATTGCCACAACTTAAAAAGTGTTTGGGGGCTAGATTTTTAAATTTACTCAGGTCTGTTTTTACGACCTGGTCTTTAATGTTTCTTCCCCGTCTGTAGCTGGGCATAATGGCTGTATCCTTCAGCATTTTTAACTCAGGGTCAGAGGTAATTACGGGCCACAGGGATTTTGCCTTTTTGCTGGTGTACCTACTTTTAGTGTCGTAAGTATTCACCCATGGTATTTTCTCCCGTGTCTTTCTACTAGACTCTGAGTATCAAATCTGTTCTCTCTTGTGTCATGACCTTAATTCTGGCTGTTTTTAGTAGGGCCGCTGGATACCCTCTGGCCAGGAATTTATTCTCCATAATATCCAATTGTTTTTTCAGATTGGATGCCTCACTTGTGATTCTACATACTCTCAGAAACTGGGAGTATGGTAGACCTTTAATCGAGGGAGTGGGCTGGAAACTGTCATGCCGCAGGATCATATTCCGATCCGTGGGCTTGACATACAGATCCGTCATGATTTTGCCATCTTTTAATGAAATCGTCATATCTAGAAAATTCACATGTGTATAACTACAATTCATCGTTAATTTAATTGGGCTATTAGATTCATTTTGTGCGGCAATGACATCATGCAACGCTTTTTCACTCCCCTGCCAAAATATTAAAATATCATCTATATAACGATGGTATAAAAAGATATCACTAGATACTCTGATTTTCATAAAACAATCCACGCTCCACCTCCCACATATACGAATTAGCAAAGGCCGGCGCCACCGCCGATCCCATGGCGCAACCAGTCATTTGGCGCCAGAACTTATCATTGAACAAGAAATAGTTATGTACCAAAGTAAATTCCAGCAGTTGTATAAAAAAATCTATATCAGGACCTGTATACCATGCATTACCCGTGATGAGATGTCTAACAGCTTGTAACCCTTCACCATGCGGGATGCAGGTATACAGACTGGTTACGTCAATAGTGGCCATTAATACTTCATTGGGTACCAACTCAATGTTAAGAAATTTTCTCAAGAGAGTATTGGAATCTTTTAGATGAGAAAACGTATGTTGTACACAGGGTTGCAAATAGGCATCCAGAAAAATCACTAAAGGCTCACACAGAGACCCACGGGCAGAAATAATGGGTCTCCCCGGTGGTCTCTGTGCGTCCTTGTGTACTTTTGGCAGGGTATAAAATACCGGGACAATAGGGAACTCATTAAAAAGTTTCAGGAAAATGTCTGATGTAATATGTCCCTGCTCAAGTGCACACTGTAATAGCGCTTTAAGCTCTTTCTTATAGCTCTCTGTGGGATCACCATCCAGTTGGCAGTATGTGGTGGTATTATTCAAAAGGCGATTACATTCACTTATATAGTCCATGGTATTCTGCACAACTATGGCACCCCCCTTATCAGCCCCACGTATAATGATATCTTGACGTGAACTCAATGCTTTAAGGGCCGTATGTTCATTTGGTGTGAGATTATTATATACCACCGGTGTTTTCTCCTTAGTTGAATCTTCCAACAATCTATTAAACGTTTTTAGGGAGGCATTGTTTGACAATGGATCAAATTTGGAACTTGGTCCCAATTTTTTGACCCTGTCTGGGAACCTCATTGCTTGTTTACTGGTGGCTTTCCCAAAGTGTTCCTTCAATTTAAGTGTCCGATTAAGTCTAAACATATCTACCTTCCATTAGAGATGAGCGCCTGAAATTTTTCGGGTTTTGTGTTTTGGTTTTGGGTTCGGTTCCGCGGCCGTGTTTTGGGTTCGAACGCGTTTTGGCAAAACCTCACCGAATTTTTTTTGTCGGATTCGGGTGTGTTTTGGATTCGGGTGTTTTTTTCAAAAAACACTAAAAAACAGCTTAAATCATAGAATTTGGGGGTCATTTTGATCCCAAAGTATTATTAACCTCAAAAACCATAATTTACACTCATTTTCAGTCTATTCTGAATACCTCACACCTCACAATATTATTTTTAGTCCTAAAATTTGCACCGAGGTCGCTGTGTGAGTAAGATAAGCGACCCTAGTGGCCGACACAAACACCGGGCCCATCTAGGAGTGGCACTGCAGTGTCACGCAGGATGTCCCTTCCAAAAAACCCTCCCCAAACAGCACATGACGCAAAGAAAAAAAGAGGCGCAATGAGGTAGCTGTGTGAGTAAGATTAGCGACCCTAGTGGCCGACACAAACACCGGGCCCATCTAGGAGTGGCACTGCAGTGTCACGCAGGATGGCCCTTCCAAAAAACCCTCCCCAAACAGCACATGACGCAAAGAAAAAAAGAGGCGCAATGAGGTAGCTGTGTGAGTAAGATTAGCGACCCTAGTGGCCGACACAAACACCGGGCCCATCTAGGAGTGGCACTGCAGTGTCACGCAGGATGTCCCTTCCAAAAAACCCTCCCCAAACAGCACATGACGCAAAGAAAAAAAGAGGCGCAATGAGGTAGCTGACTGTGTGAGTAAGATTAGCGACCCTAGTGGCCGACACAAACACCGGGCCCATCTAGGAGTGGCACTGCAGTGTCACGCAGGATGTCCCTTCCAAAAAACCCTCCCCAATCAGCACATGATGCAAAGAAAAAGAAAAGAAAAAAGAGGTGCAAGATGGAATTGTCCTTGGGCCCTCCCACCCACCCTTATGTTGTATAAACAAAACAGGACATGCACACTTTAACCAACCCATCATTTCAGTGACAGGGTCTGCCACACGACTGTGACTGATATGACGGGTTGGTTTGGACCCCCCCCAAAAAAGAAGCAATTAATCTCTCCTTGCACAAACTGGCTCTACAGAGGCAAGATGTCCACCTCATCTTCACCCTCCGATATATCACCGTGTACATCCCCCTCCTCACAGATTATCAATTCGTCCCCACTGGAATCCACCATCTCAGCTCCCTGTGTACTTTGTGGAGGCAATTGCTGCTGGTCAATGTCTCCGCGGAGGAATTGATTATAATTCATTTTAATGAACATCATCTTCTCCACATTTTCTGGATGTAACCTCGTACGCCGATTGCTGACAAGGTGAGCGGCGGCACTAAACACTCTTTCGGAGTACACACTTGTGGGAGGGCAACTTAGGTAGAATAAAGCCAGTTTGTGCAAGGGCCTCCAAATTGCCTCTTTTTCCTGCCAGTATAAGTACGGACTGTGTGACGTGCCTACTTGGATGCGGTCACTCATATAATCCTCCACCATTCTATCAATGTTGAGAGAATCATATGCAGTGACAGTAGACGACATGTCCGTAATCGTTGTCAGGTCCTTCAGTCCGGACCAGATGTCAGCATCAGCAGTCGCTCCAGACTGCCCTGCATCACCGCCAGCGGGTGGGCTCGGAATTCTGAGCCTTTTCCTCGCACCCCCAGTTGCGGGAGAATGTGAAGGAGGAGATGTTGACAGGTCGCGTTCCGCTTGACTTGACAATTTTGTCACCAGCAGGTCTTTCAACCCCAGCAGACTTGTGTCTGCCGGAAAGAGAGATCCAAGGTAGGCTTTAAATCTAGGATCGAGCACGGTGGCCAAAATGTAGTGCTCTGATTTCAACAGATTGACCACCCGTGAATCCTTGTTAAGCGAATTAAGGGCTGCATCCACAAGTCCCACATGCCTAGCGGAATCGCTCCCTTTTAGCTCCTTCTTCAATGCCTCCAGCTTCTTCTGCAAAAGCCTGATGAGGGGAATGACCTGACTCAGGCTGGCAGTGTCTGAACTGACTTCACGTGTGGCAAGTTCAAAGGGCATCAGAACCTTGCACAACGTTGAAATCATTCTCCACTGCACTTGAGACAGGTGCATTCCACCTCCTATATCGTGCTCAATTGTATAGGCTTGAATGGCCTTTTGCTGCTCCTCCAACCTCTGAAGCATATAGAGGGTTGAATTCCACCTCGTTACCACTTCTTGCTTCAGATGATGGCAGGGCAGGTTCAGTAGTTTTTGGTGGTGCTCCAGTCTTCTGTACGTGGTGCCTGTACGCCGAAAGTGTCCCGCAATTTTTCTGGCCACCGACAGCATCTCTTGCACGCCCCTGTCGTTTTTAAAAAAATTCTGCACCACCAAATTCAAGGTATGTGCAAAACATGGGACGTGCTGGAATTTGCCCATATTTAATGCACACACAATATTGCTGGCGTTGTCCGATGCCACAAATCCACAGGAGAGTCCAATTGGGGTAAGCCATTCCGCGATGATCTTCCTCAGTTGCCGTAAGAGGTTTTCAGCTGTGTGCGTATTCTGGAAAGCGGTGATACAAAGCGTAGCCTGCCTAGGAAAGAGTTGGCGTTTGCGAGATGCTGCTACTGGTGCCGCCGCTGCTGTTCTTGCGGCGGGAGTCCATACATCTACCCAGTGGGCTGTCACAGTCATATAGTCCTGACCCTGCCCTGCTCCACTTGTCCACATGTCCGTGGTTAAGTGGACATTGGGTACAACTGCATTTTTTAGGACACTGGTGAGTCTTTTTCTGACGTCCGTGTACATTCTCGGTATCGCCTGCCTAGAGAAGTGGAACCTAGATGGTATTTGGTAACGGGGGCACACTGCCTCAATAAATTGTCTAGTTCCCTGTGAACTAACGGCGGATACCGGACGCACGTCTAACACCAACATAGTTGTCAAGGCCTCAGTTATCCGCTTTGCAGTAGGATGACTGCTGTGATATTTCATCTTCCTCGCAAAGGACTGTTGAACAGTCAATTGCTTACTGGAAGTAGTACAAGTGGGCTTACGACTTCCCCTCTGGGATGACCATCGACTCCCAGCGGCAACAACAGCAGCGCCAGCAGCAGTAGGCGTTACACGCAAGGATGCATCGGAGGAATCCCAGGCAGGAGAGGACTCGTCAGAATTGCCAGTGACATGGCCTGCAGGACTATTGGCATTCCTGGGGAAGGAGGAAATTGACACTGAGGGAGTTGGTGGGGTGGTTTGCGTGAGCTTGGTTACAAGAGGAAGGGATTTACTGGTCAGTGGACTGCTTCCGCTGTCACCCAAAGTTTTTGAACTTGTCACTGACTTATTATGAATGCGCTGCAGGTGACGTATAAGGGAGGATGTTCCGAGGTGGTTAACGTCCTTACCCCTACTTATTACAGCTTGACAAAGGGAACACACGGCTTGACACCTGTTGTCCGCATTTCTGGTGAAATACCTCCACACCGAAGAGCTGATTTTTTTGGTATTTTCACCTGGCATGTCAACGGCCATATTCCTCCCACGGACAACAGGTGTCTCCCCGGGTGCCTGACTTAAACAAACCACCTCACCATCAGAATCCTCCTGGTCAATTTCCTCCCCAGCGCCAGCAACACCCATATCCTCCTCATCCTGGTGTACTTCAACACTGACATCTTCAATCTGACTATCAGGAACTGGACTGCGGGTGCTCCTTCCAGCACTTGCAGGGGGCGTGCAAATGGTGGAAGGCGCATGCTCTTCACGTCCAGTGTTGGGAAGGTCAGGCATCGCAACCGACACAATTGGACTCTCCTTGTGGATTTGGGATTTCGAAGAATGCACAGTTCTTTGCTGTGCTGCTTTTGCCAGCTTGAGTCTTTTCATTTTTCTAGCGAGAGGCTGAGTGCTTCCATCCTCATGTGAAGCTGAACCACTAGCCATGAACATAGGCCAGGGCCTCAGCCGTTCCTTGCCACTCCGTGTGGTAAATGGCATATTGGCAAGTTTACGCTTCTCCTCCGACAATTTTATTTTAGGTTTTGGAGTCCTTTTTTTTCTGATATTTGGTGTTTTGGATTTGACATGCTCTGTACTATGACATTGGGCATCGGCCTTGGCAGACGACGTTGCTGGCATTTCATCGACTCGGCCATGACTAGTGGCAGCAGCTTCAGCACGAGGTGGAAGTGGATCTTGATCTTTCCCTAATTTTGGAACCTCAACATTTTTGTTCTCCATATTTTAATAGGCACAACTAAAAGGCACCTCAGGTAAACAATGGAGATGGATACTAGTATACAATTATGGACTGCCTGCCGACTGCAGACACAGAGGTAGCCACAGCCGTGAACTACCGTACTGTACTGTGTCTGCAGCTAATATAGACTGGTTGATAAAGAGAAGATGTCTATGTAACTATGTATGTATAAAGAAGACTGAAAAAAATCCACGGTTAGGTGGTATACAATTATGGACGGACTGCCTGCCGAGTGCAGACACAGAGGTAGCCACAGCCGTGAACTACCGTACTGTACTGTGTCTGCAGCTAATATAGACTGGTTGATAAAGAGAAGATGTCTATGTAACTATGTATGTATAAAGAAGAATGAAAAAAAACCACGGTTAGGTGGTATACAATTATGGACGGACTGCCTGCCGAGTGCAGACACAGAGGTAGCCACAGCCGTGAACTACCGTACTGTACTGTGTCTGCAGCTAATATAGACTGGTTGATAAAGAGAAGATGTCTATGTAACTATGTATGTATAAAGAAGAATGAAAAAAATCCACGGTTAGGTGGTATTACAATTATGGACGGACTGCCTGCCGAGTGCAGAGACACAGAGGTAGCCACAGCCGTGAACTACCGTACTGTGTCTGCTGCGACTGGATGATAAATGATATAAAAAATATATATATATCACTACTGCAGCCGGACAGGTATATATTATATAATGACGGACCTGCTGGACACTGTCTGTCAGCAGAATGAGTTTTATTTTTATAGAATAAAAAAAACAAAAACACACAAGTGAAGTCACACGACGAGTGTTTAACTTTTTCAGGCAATCACAATATAAGTATACTACTAACTATACTGGTGGTCAGTGTGGTCAGGTCACTGGTCAGTCACACTGGCAGTGGCACTCCTGCAGCAAAAGTGTGCACTGTTTAATTTTAATATAATATGTACTCCTGGCTCCTGCTATAACCTATAACTGGCACTGCAGTAGTGCTCCCCAGTCTCCCCCACAATTATAAGCTGTGTGAGCTGAGCAGTCAGACAGATATATATAATATTATATATAGATAATAGATGATGCAGCACACTGGCCTGAGCCTGAGCAGTGCACACAGATATGGTATGTGACTGACTGAGTCACTGTGTGTATCGCTTTTTTCAGGCAGAGAACGGATATATTAAATAAACTGCACTGTGTGTCTGGTGGTCACTCACTATATAATATATTATGTACTCCTGGCTCCTGCTATAACCTATAACTGGCACTGCAGTAGTGCTCCCCAGTCTCCCCCACAATTATAAGCTGTGTGAGCTGAGCAGTCAGACAGATATATATAATATTATATATAGATAATAGATGATGCAGCACACTGGCCTGAGCCTGAGCAGTGCACACAGATATGGTATGTGACTGACTGAGTCACTGTGTGTATCGCTTTTTTCAGGCAGAGAACGGATATATTAAATAAACTGCACTGTGTGTCTGGTGGTCACTCACTATATAATATATTATGTACTCCTGGCTCCTGCTATAACCTATAACTGGCACTGCAGTAGTGCTCCCCAGTCTCCCCCACAATTATAAGCTGTGTGAGCTGAGCAGTCAGACAGATATATATAATATTATATATAGATAATAGATGATGCAGCACACTGGCCTGAGCCTGAGCAGTGCACACAGATATGGTATGTGACTGACTGAGTCACTGTGTGTATCGCTTTTTTCAGGCAGAGAACGGATATATTAAATAAACTGCACTGTGTGTCTGGTGGTCACTCACTATATAATATATTATGTACTCCTGGCTCCTGCTATAACCTATAACTGGCACTGCAGTAGTGCTCCCCAGTCTCCCCCACAATTATAAGCTGTGTGAGCTGAGCAGTCAGACAGATATATATAATATTATATATAGATAATAGATGATGCAGCACACTGGCCTGAGCCTGAGCAGTGCACACAGATATGGTATGTGACTGACTGAGTCACTGTGTGTATCGCTTTTTTCAGGCAGAGAACGGATATATTAAATAAACTGCACTGTGTGTCTGGTGGTCACTCACTATATAATATATTATGTACTCCTGGCTCCTGCTATAACCTATAACTGGCACTGCAGTAGTGCTCCCCAGTCTCCCCCACAATTATAAGCTGTGTGAGCTGAGCAGTCAGACAGATATATATAATATTATATATAGATAATAGATGATGCAGCACACTGGCCTGAGCCTGAGCAGTGCACACAGATATGGTATGTGACTGACTGAGTCACTGTGTGTATCGCTTTTTTCAGGCAGAGAACGGATATATTAAATAAACTGCACTGTGTGTCTGGTGGTCACTCACTATATAATATATTATGTACTCCTGGCTCCTGCTATAACCTATAACTGGCACTGCAGTAGTGCTCCCCAGTCTCCCCCACAATTATAAGCTGTGTGAGCTGAGCAGTCAGACAGATATATATAATATTATATATAGATAATAGATGATGCAGCACACTGGCCTGAGCCTGAGCAGTGCACACAGATATGGTATGTGACTGAGTCACTGTGTGCTGTGTATCGCTTTTTTCAGGCAGAGAACGGATTATAAAGTAAACTGCACTGTCCTCACTAGTAAACTCTCTCCACTCAGTCTCTACACTTCTACAGTAACAGTACTCCTCCTAGTCAGCTCCAGTAAATCTCTCTCAGTCTCTTATAATCTAAATGGAGAGGACGCCAGCCACGTCCTCTCCCTATCAATCTCAATGCACGTGTGAAAATGGCGGCGACGCGCGGCTCCTTATATAGAATCCGAGTCTCGCGATAGAATCCGAGCCTCGCGAGAATCCGACAGCGTCATGATGACGTTCGGGCGCGCTCGGGTTAACCGAGCAAGGCGGGAAGATCCGAGTCGCTCGGACCCGTGAAAAAAAACATGAAGTTCTGGCGGGTTCGGATTCAGAGAAACCGAACCCGCTCATCTCTACCTTCCATTGGAAAGGGTTAGGTTTGTTCGTGGGAACAAATGTTAAGCCTTTTGACAACACGCTTACCTCCGCAGGGGATAACGGGTTTGAAGACAGGTTAAAAATTACGTACTCCTTGCTCTGGGTGGTCTCCCCCTTCTTTTTCCTCCTTGTTTGGCCCCCCCATCTGGTAGGCCTGCCTCTCGGGCAGCTAGCACATCCCTAAAGGGGTCATCCTGGCAGTACCGCCCGCACTGGTACTAGTGAAATCATCCGAATCGCTTGCTGATGTTGTGGCGGTATGGATCCCTGGAGTTCGCCGCCGGAATCTGGGCACCCTGTTGCTGGAAGGTGGATTGCCAACAGTCCCAAGCCACGAATAGACTCGGTGTTGCGCATAATCCTGTTGCGCTTTGTGTAGCTTCTCGCGTTTGAATTTAAGCAGCTCCTGTCGATATTGTTCCACTTGCTCACCAAGTTTGGTAACACTCGCAGGATCCTGTGTTAGCAGGCCTGCATGTTCAGCTTCATATTTGGTTATATTCTCCCTTGTTAATTTGCATTCCCGTGTTGACTCCTCTATTACGAGGAGGAGCAGGTCCATGGAGCACTTATTCAGCACTGCAATCCACCTTTTGCAAAAGCTGATGTTGTGCCTTCCTATGGTAGGTGCATTGTGCACACGAAAGCCTCTCGGTATTTGTTTGGCACGGAAATAGTCAGATAACGTCCGACTATGGTAAAGATAGTCCACTTCACGTTTCTTTAGTTTAAGCAATTCCCTGAATGCATCATCATTGGTGGTGATGGGTATATCATCAAAAGCTGACTCTTTGTTCAAGATGCTTTCAGCCTCCAGATCAGAGAAACTTAGCGTGTCGTAATTATCGCATTGTAATAGAAAAGTGGTGACTTCATCCTCCACTCCCTGTTTGGCTGCCATGCTAGAATGATTGCTTGTAGCCCGTCCACATCGGTGTACCACGTCCACAGTGTATGAATAAAGTGCTAGTGCAAAAAAAAGTGCTGGTGCAGTAAGTGAGAGAAATTCCTGAAGGTGTAAAACTGGTAACTGATTCCAGGTGCCTTGCGTGACAGTCCCCACTTGCATAAGTCTGACACTGTCCAATATGTCCATACAGCGTAACGCCGGCACTCTGGATGCCCCCTAGGGCTTGCTTACTCTGGTGCCCTCCATCTGGGTTTGGCAACCCCCATATGTAGATCAAAAAATGAGGCGGCACTCAGAGATTTGTTGAAAAGCAAACAGGTGTGTATTCAAATCATCACATCACATCAACGTTTCGGGGGACAAATCCCCTTCATCAGGATGAACAAACAGTGCAGAAAGTGAAATATATAAAAAGACTCACCCAAGGAGACTTCCCACTGCACATCACCGCAGTCCCAGCATACCTGGCTCTGCCTCCCTCACTTCCGGGTATGTCACTTCCTGCGGAAGTAACAAAACGGGTCCCTGGCTGGTAACCACGGTGATGCTGTAAACAAAACAGAGGATCATCAATGGGACCAATAATCAGCACTCCGTGACAGAAATTTCCAAGACATTATGTCTTATTCTATATTATAATTCATCAAAAAAGCTTACTTAGAGTAAGACCCACTCTGGGGATAGAAAGTGCATCTAGTGCTTTTGGAAGCCACCTGGCTTAACATTAAAGGTGCATAGAGTAAACATCAGGTAAAATTTATAAAGTGGCTCTGTGTAAAGTGTATTAAAAGCGCTGGTTCATATCCACATGAAAATGTGCTAGCTGCCCGAGAGGCAGGCCTACCAGACGGGGGGGGGCCAAACAAGGAGGAAAAAGAAGGGGGAGACCACCCAGAGCAAGGAGGACGTAATTTTTAACCTGTCTTCAAACCCGTTATCCCCTGCAGAGGTAAGCGTGTTGTCAAAAGGCTTTACATTTGTTTCCACGAACAAACCTAACCCTTTCCAATGGAATGTAGATATGTTTAGACTTAATCGGACACTTAAATTGAAGGAACACTTTGGGAAAGCCACCAGTAAACAAGCAATGAACACCCTCCCAGACAGGGTCAAAAAATTGGGACCAAGTTCCAAATTTGATCCATTGTCAAACAATGCCTCCCTAAAAACGTTTAATAGATTGTTGGAAGATTCAACTAAGGAGAAAACACCGGTGGTATATAATAATCTCACACCAAATGAACATACGGCCCTTAAAGCATTGAGTTCACGTCAAGATATCATTATACGTGGGGCTGATAAGGGGGGTGCCATAGTTGTGCAGAATACCACGGACTATATAAGTGAATGTAATCGCCTTTTGAATGATACCACCACATACTGCCAACTGGATGGTGATCCCACAGAGAGCTATAAGAAAGAGCTTAAAGCGCTATTACAGTGTGCACTTGAGCAGGGACATATTACATCAGACATTTTCCTGAAACTTTTTAATGAGTTCCCTATTGTCCCGGTATTTTATACCCTGCCAAAAGTACACAAGGACGCACAGAGACCACCGGGGAGACCCATTATTTCTGCCCGTGGGTCTCTGTGTGAGCCTTTAGCGATTTTTCTGGATGCTTATTTGCAACCCTGTGTACAACATACGTTTTCTCATCTAAAAGATTCCAATACTCTCTTGAGAAAATTTCTTAACATTGAGTTGGTACCCAATGAAGTATTAATGGCCACTATTGACGTAACCAGTCTGTATACCTGCATCCCGCATGGTGAAGGGTTACAAGCTGTTAGACATCTCATCACGGGTAATGCATGGTATACAGGTCCTGATATAGATTTTTTTATACAACTGCTGGAATTTACTTTGGTACATAGCTATTTCTTGTTCAATGATAAGTTCTGGCGCCAAATGACTGGTTGCGCCATGGGATCGGCGGTGGCGCCGGCCTTTGCTAATTCGTATATGTGGGAGGTGGAGCGTGGATTGTTTTATGAAAATCAGAGTATATCTAGTGATATCTTTTTATACCATCGTTATATAGATGATCTTTTAATATTTTGGCAGGGGAGTGAAAAAGCGTTGCATGATGTCATTGCCGCACAAAATGCATCTAATAGCCCAATTAAATTAACGATGAATTGTAGTTATACACATGTGAATTTCCAAGATATGACGATTTCATTAAAAGATGGCAAAATCATGACGGATCTGTATGTCAAGCCCACGGATCGGAATATGATCCTGCGGCATGACAGTTTCCACCCCACTCCCTCGATTAAAGGTCTACCATACTCCCAGTTTCTGAGAGTATGTAGAATCACAAGTGAGGCATCCAATCTGAAAAAAACAATTGGATATTATGGAGAATAAATTCCTGGCCAGAGGGTATCCAGCGGCCCTACTAAAAACAGCCAGAATTAAGGTCATGACACAAGAGAGAACAGATTTGATACTCAGAGTCTAGTAGAAAGACATGGGAGAAAATACCATGGGTGAATACTTACGACACTAAAAGTAGGTACACCAGCAAAAAGGCAAAATCCCTGTGGCCCGTAATTACCTCTGACCCTGAGTTAAAAATGCTGAAGGATACAGCCATTATGCCCAGCTACAGACGGGGAAGAAACATTAAAGACCAGGTCGTAAAAACAGACCTGAGTAAATTTAAAAATCAAGCCCCCAAACACTTTTTAAGTTGTGGCAATGGCTGTTTCAAGTGTATTAGGGTGCACTACATGCACATATATGTCAGCTAGTGATGTTATTCTGCACCCTCACTCGGCTAAAAGATACACAATTAAATGGCCTTTATCCTGTCACTCCAAGTTTGTGGTCTATGTGATCATCTGCCCATGTGGGCAATATTATGTGGGCAAGACGGAGTGCCAGTTTAAAGTCCGTATGGCACAGCACCGGCAGGCCATTCGTGCTGCCATAGAAACGGGTAACAGTGAACAACCAGTGGCACGGCATTTTGCGTTATGGAAACATAATATGGCCACTTTAAAATATCGCATTACAGGTTGAGTATCCCATATCCAAATATTCCGAAATACGGAATATTCCGAAATACGTACTTTTTTGAGTGAGAGTGAGATAGTGAAACCTTTGTTTTTTTGATGGCTCAATGTACACAAACTTTGTTTAATACACAAAGTTATTAATAATATTGTATTAAATGACCTTCAGGCTGTGTATATAAGGTGTATATGAAACATAAATGAAATGTGTGAATGTACACACACTTTGTTTAATGCACAAAGTTATAAAAAATATTGGCTAAAATTACCTTCAGGCTGTGTGTTTAGGGTGTATAAGTAACATAAATGCATTCTGTGCTTAGATTTAGGTCCCATCGCCATGATATCTCATTATGGTATCTAATTATTCCAAAATACGGAAAAATCCGATATCCAAAATACCTCTGGTCCCAAGCATTTTGGATAAGGGATACTCAACCTGTATAGATCACGTGCCTGAATCCATACGGGGGGGTAACAGAGCCAAAAAATTACTCCAATTAAAATCTAGGTGGATCCATAGATTGGATACTCTACGACCAAAAGGGCTGAATGAGACACTAGGCCAGCGGTGGCCAACCTGTGGCTCTTGAGCCACATGTGGCTCTTTCTTTCTTCAAATGTGGCTCCTAACACACACAGTCACATGACCACAACAGATCCAGTAACCACTGCTCTCCAGAAAAACACGCAGCAGCACTACGGGGACTTAGAACTGAGGGAGCCAGATACTAGAGATGAGACACCCACCAGCAAACAGAGGACACATAACGGGCTGCTGCAATGGCATGAATTGGGGGAAGCTGAAGTGACACTCGAGGGTGCTGGTTGAAATGACACTTGAGGGTGCTGGCTGAAGTGACACTTGAGGGTGCTGGCTGAAGTGACACTTGAGGGTGCTGGCTGAAGTGACACTTGAGGGTACTGGCTGAAGTGACAGGAGGGTGCTGGCTGAAGTGACAGGAAGGTGCTGGCTGGAGTGACAGGAGGGTGCTGGCTGAAGTGACAGGAGGGTGCTAGCTGAAGTGACAGGAGGGTGCTGGTTGGAGTGACACATGGGGGAGCTGAGTGTATTATGTGAATCTGGATTTTTCAATATATTTCATGTGGATCTGGCTTTTTCAATGTGTTTTATACCAGGGGCATGGCCTAGAAGGCACAAGGTCACACCCCATTTTTGCATGTGCGCCTTTGGCTCGATGTCGGCTCTTTGACGTACCTAACACATTTTTTTGGCTCTTTGTCTCTGACTGGTTGGCCACCCCTGCACTAGGCCTTAGCCACTTCCTTTAAACGGCGAAAATGTATGTTTATCAATCTGAAAGTAATGACTGCTAAGTTATATTGAACAAGTTTTCACACTAAGTGGTGCTGTTACTTTAATGTACTGCTGTTGTTTACAAAAAGAGGTGCAGTTTTATTGTTTTTATGCCTTGTCAGTACATCTGTGTAGTGTTTATATGTTCTCTCTTTTTAACTTTATGTCACTAAGTGCTTTTTATGTAATTTGGTAATGCACTAAGGAGGAATTTTCATGTGGATATGAATCAGCGCTTTTAATACACTTTACACAGAGCCACTTTATAAATTTTACCTGATGTTTACTCTATGCACCTTTAATGTTAAGCCAGGTGGCTTCCAAAAGCACTAGATGCACTTTCTATCCCCAGAGTGGGTCTTACTCTAAGTAAGCTTTTTTGATGAATTATAATATAGAATAAGACATAATGTCTTGAAAATTTCTGTCACGGAGTGCTGATTATTGGTCCCATTGATGATCCTCTGTTTTGTTTACAGCATCACCGTGGTTACCAGCCAGGGACCCGTTTTGTCACTTTCGCAGGAAGTGACATACCCGGAAGTGAGGGAGGCGGAGCCAGGTATGCTGGGACTGCGGTGATGTGCAGTGGGAAGGTAGATGCTAGAATCAAGTGGGCTAAGGGACCTTTTCCGTAAGGGGGAGAAGTTACGATGCAAGGGGGAGGAGCTAGGCCAGCGGGATAGTTCCTCTACTATCCACGCCACCAACTATTACCTTTAGTAATTAGGTGGTGAGCGAAGCGGAGCGGAGCGAGCCACCGTGCCCGAAGCGTGGCGAGCGAAGCGAGCCCGCGAGGGTACTTTTCGGGTACCCTGTTCGCCCGTAGCTCCTCCCCCTGCTGACGTAGCTCCTCCCCTCAATACGTCACAAGGTCCCTTCAGCCCCTCCGATATAGAACCAACCGCAGTGGGAAGTCTCCTTGGGTGAGTCTGTCTATATATTTCACTTTCTGCACTGTGTTCATCCTGATGAAGGGGATTTGTTCCCCGAAACGTTGATGTGAGGTGATGATTTGAATACACACCTGTTTGCTTTTCAACAAATCTCTGAGTGCCGCCTCATTTTTTGATCTATATATATATATATATATATATTTCTCTGATGTCCTAGTGGATGCTGGGAACTCCGTAAGGACCATGGGGAATAGCGGCTCCGCAGGAGACTGGGCACAAAAGTAAAGCTTTAGGACTACCTGGTGTGCACTGGCTCCTCCCCCTATGACCCTCCTCCAAGCCTCAGTTAGATTTTTGTGCCCGGCCGAGAAGGGTGCACACTAGGGGCTCTCCTGAGCTTCTTAGTGAAAGTTTAGTTTTAGGTTTTTTATTTTCAGTGAGACCTGCTGGCAACAGGCTCACTGCATCGAGGGACTAAGGGGAGAAGAAGCGAACCTGCCTGCTTGCAGCCAGCTTGGGCTTCTTGGCTACTGGACACCATTAGCTCCAGAGGGACCGAACACAGGCCCAGCCTCGGAGTCCGGTCCCAGAGCCGCGCCGCCGGCCCCCTTACAGAGCCAGAAGCAAGAAGAGGTCCGGAAAATCGGCGGCAGAAGACATCAGTCTTCACCAAGGTAGCGCACAGCACTGCAGCTGTGCGCCATTGCTCCTCATACACACCTCACACTGCAGTCACTGAGGGTGCAGGGCGCTGGGGGGGGGGGCGCCCTGAGCAGCAATAAAAACACCTTGGCTGGCAAACATACATCACATATAACCCCCAGGGCTATATGGATGTATTTTAACCCCTGCCAGAATCCATAAAAATGCGGGAGAAAAGTCAGCGAAAAAGGGGCGGAGCCTATCTCCTCAGCACACTGGCACCATTTTTCTCTCACAGCTCCGTTGGAGGGAAGCTCCCTGGCTCTCCCCTGCAGTTACTACACTACAGAAAGGGGTTAAAAAAGAGAGGGGGGCACTAATTAGGCGCAGTATTAATAAAACAGCAGCTATAAGGGGAAAAACACTTCTATAAGGTTATCCCTGTATATATATAGCGCTCTGGTGTGTGCTGGCATACTCTCCCTCTGTCTCCCCAAAGGGCTAGTGGGGTCCTGTCCTCTATCAGAGCATTCCCTGTGTGTGTGCTGTGTGTCGGTACGATTGTGTCGACATGTATGAGGAGGAAAATGGTGTGGAGGCGGAGCAATTGCCTGTAATGGAGATGTCACCCCCTAGGGAGTCGACACCTGAGTGGCTGAGCTTATGGAAGGAATTACGTGACAGTGTCAGCTCTTTACAAAAGATTGATGACATGAGACAGCCGGCTACTCAGCCTGTGCCTGTCCAGGTGTCTCAAAAGCCATCAGGGGCTCTAAAACGCCCGTTACCTCAGATGGCAGATACAGACGCCGACACGGATACTGACTCCAGTGTCGACGATTAAGAGACGAATGTGACTTCCAGTAGGGCCACACGTTACATGATTGAGGCTATGGAAAATGTTTTACATATTTCTTATAATACCAGTACCACTAAAAAGGGTATTATGTTGGGTGAGAAAAAACTGCCTGTAGTTTTTCCTGCATCTGAGGAATTAAATGAAGTGTGTGATGATGCGTGGGTTTCCCCCGATAAAAACTGTTAATTCCTAAAAAGTTATTAGCATCATACCCCTTCCCGCCAGAGGATAGGGCACGTTGGGAAACACCCCCTAGGGTGGATAAAGCGCTCACACGCTTGTCTAAACAGGTGGCACTACCGTCCCCGGATACGGCCGCCCTTAAGGAACCTGCTGACAGAAAGCAGGAAAATATCCTAAAAATGTATATACACTCACACGGGTGTAATACTGCGACCAGCAATCGCCTCAGCCTGGATGTGCAGTGCTGGGGTGGCTTGGTCGGATTCCCTGACTGACAATATTGATACCCTAGATAGGGACAGTATATTACTGACTATAGAGCATTTAAAAGATGCATTTCTATATATGCGTGATGCACAGAGGGATATTTGCCGACTGGCATCAAGAGTAAGTGCGCTGTCCATTTCTGCCAGAAGAGGGTTATGGACAAGACAGTGGTCAGGTGATGCTGATTCCAAAAGGCATATGGAAGTATCGCCTTATAAAAGTGAGGAGTTATTTGGGGTAGGTTTAACAGACCTGGTGGCCACGGCAACGGCTGGGAAATCCAAATTTTTACCCCAGGTAGCCTCTCAACATAAGAAGACGCCGTATTATCAGGCGCAGTCCTTTAGACCCCATAAGGGCAAGCGGGCAAAAGACTCATTTCTGCCCCGTGGCAGAGGGAGAGGAGAAAGGCTGCAGCAGAAGCCATTCACAAGCTGTATTCCCAGCAGGTGATAATCAAGGTACCCCTCCTACAACAGGGAAAGGGCTATTATTCCACGCTGTTTGTGGTACCGAAGCCGGACGGCTCGGTGAGACTTATTTTAAATCTGAAATCCTTGAACACTTACATACAAAGGTTCAAATTCAATATGGAGTCACTCAGAGCGGTGATTGCGAACCTGGAAGAAGGGGATTATATGGTGTCTCTGGACATCAAGGATGCTTATCTCCATGTCCCAATTTACCCTTCTCACCAAGGGTACCTCAGGTTTGTGATACAGAACTGTCACTATCAGTTTCAGACGCTGCCGTTTGTCCACGGCACCCCGGGTCTTTACCAAAGTAGTGGCCGAAATGATGATACTCCTTCGAAGGAAGGGAGTTTTAGTTATCCCTTACTTGGACGATCTCCTGATAAGGGCAAGATCCAGGGAACAGTTGGTAGTCGGGGTAGCACTATCTCAAGTAGTGTTGCGGCAGCACGGTTGGATTCTCAATATTCCAAAATCGCAGCTGATCCCGACGACACGTCTTCTATTCCTAGGGATGATCCTGGACACAGTCCAGAAAAAGGTGTTTCTCCCGGAGGAGAAAGCCAGGGAGTTATCCGAACTAGTCAGAAACCTCCTAAAACCAGGCCAAGTGTCAGTGCATCAGTGCACAAGGGTCCTGGGAAAAATGGTGGCTTCCTACGAAGCAATTCCATTCGGCAGATTCCATGCAAGAACTTTCCAGTGGGACCTGCTGGACAAATGGTCCGGATCGCATCTTCAGATGCATCAGCGGATAACCCTGTCACCAAAGACAAGGGTGTCTCTCCTGTGGTGGTTGCAGAGTGCTCATCTTCTAGAGGGCCGCAGATTCGGCATTCAGGACTGGGTCCTAGTGACCACGGATGCCAGCCTGCGAGGCTGGGGAGCAGTCACACAGGGAAGAAATTTCCAGGGCTTGTGGTCAAGCCTGGAGACATCACTTCACATAAATATTTTGGAGCTAAGGGCCATTTACAATGCCCTAAGCCAAGCAAGACCTCTGCTTCAAGGTCAGCCGGTGCTGATCCAGTCGGACAACATCACGGCAGTCGCCCACGTAAACAGACAGGGCGGCACAAGAAGCAGGAGGGCAATGGCAGAAGCTGCAAGGATTTTTCGCTGGGCGGAAAATCATGTGATAGCATTGTCAGCAGTGTTCATTCCGGGAGTGGACAACTGGGAAGCAGACTTCCTCAGCAGGCACGACCTCCACCCGGGAGAGTGGGGACTTCACCCAGAAGTCTTCCACATGATTGTAAACCGTTGGGAAAAACCAAAGGTGGACATGATGGCGTCCCGCCTAAACAAAAAATTGGACAGGTATTGCGCCAGGTCAAGGGACCCTCAGGCAATAGCTGTGGACGCTCTGGTAACACCGTGGGTGTACCAGTCAGTGTATGTGTTCCCTCCTCTTCCTCTCATACCAAAAGTACTGAGAATTATAAGACGGAGGGGAGTAAGAACTATACTCGTGGCTCCGGATTGGCCAAGAAGGACTTGGTACCCGGAACTTCAAGAGATGCTCACGGAGGACCCGTGGCCTCTACCTCTAAGAAGGGACCTGCTCCAGCAAGGACCCTGTCTATTCCAAGACTTACCGCGGCTGCGTTTGACGGCAGGGCGGTTGAACGCCGGATCCTGAAGGAAAAAGGCATTCCGGATGAAGTCATCCCTACCCTGATCAAGCCAGGAAGGATGTAACCGCAAAGCATTATCACCGCATTTGGCGAAAATATGTTGCGTGGTGCGAGGCCAGTAAGGCCCCGATGAAGGAATTTCAACTAGGTCGATTCCTGCATTTCCTGTAAACAGTAGAGATGAGCGCCGGAAATTTTTCGGGTTTTGTGTTTTGGTTTTGGGTTCGGTTCCGCGGCCGTGTTTTGGGTTCGACCGCGTTTTGGCAAAACCTCACCGAATTTTTTTTGTCGGATTCGGGTGTGTTTTGGATTCGGGTGTTTTTTTAAAAAAAACCTAAAAAACAGCTTAAATCATAGAATTTGGGGGTAATTTTGATCCCAAAGTATTATTAACCTCAAAAAACATAATTTACACTCATTTTCAGACTATTCTGAACACATCACACCTCACAATATTATTTTTAGTCCTAAAATTTGCACCGAGGTCGCTGTGTGAGTAAGATAAGCGACCCTAGTGGCCGACACAAACACCGGGCCCATCTAGGAGTGGCACTGCAGTGTCACGCAGGATGGCCCTTCCAAAAAACCCTCCCCAAACAGCACATGACGCAAAGAAAAAAAGAGGCGCAATGAGGTAGCTGACTGTGTGAGTAAGATTAGCGACCCTAGTGGCCGACACAAACACCGGGCACATCTAGGAGTGGCACTGCAGTGTCACGCAGGATGTCCCTTCCAAAAAACCCTCCCCAAACAGCACATGACGCAAAGAAAAAAAGAGGCGCAATGAGGTAGCTGTGTGAGTAAGATTAGCGACCCTAGTGGCCGACACAAACACCGGGCCCATCTAGGAGTGGCACTGCAGTGTCACGCAGGATGTCCCTTCCAAAAAACCCTCCCCAATCAGCACATGATGCAAAGAAAAAGAAAAGAAAAAAGAGGTGCAAGATGGAATTATCCTTGGGCCCTCCCACCCACCCTTATGTTGTATAAACAAAACAGGACATGCACACTTTAACCAACCCATCATTTCAGTGACAGGGTCTGCCACACGACTGTGACTGATATGACGGGTTGGTTTGGACCCCCCCCAAAAAAGAAGCAATTAATCTCTCCTTGCACAAACTGGCTCTACAGAGGCAAGATGTCCACCTCATCTTCACCCTCCGATATATCACCGTGTACATCCCCCTCCTCACAGATTATCAATTCGTCCCCACTGGAATCCACCATCTCAGCTCCCTGTGTACTTTGTGGAGGCAATTGCTGCTGGTCAATGTCTCCGCGGAGGAATTGATTATAATTCATTTTAATGAACATCATCTTCTCCACATTTTCTGGATGTAACCTCGTACGCCGATTGCTGACAAGGTGAGCGGCGGCACTAAACACTCTTTCGGAGTACACACTTGTGGGAGGGCAACTTAGGTAGAATAAAGCCAGTTTGTGCAAGGGCCTCCAAATTGCCTCTTTTTCCTGCCAGTATAAGTACGGACTGTGTGACGTGCCTACTTGGATGCGGTCACTCATATAATCCTCCACCATTCTATCAATGTTGAGAGAATCATATGCAGTGACAGTAGACGACATGTCCGTAATCGTTGTCAGGTCCTTCAGTCCGGACCAGATGTCAGCATCAGCAGTCGCTCCAGACTGCCCTGCATCACCGCCAGCGGGTGGGCTCGGAATTCTGAGCCTTTTCCTCGCACCCCCAGTTGCGGGAGAATGTGAAGGAGGAGATGTTGACAGGTCGCGTTCCGCTTGACTTGACAATTTTGTCACCAGCAGGTCTTTCAACCCCAGCAGACCTGTGTCTGCCGGAAAGAGAGATCCAAGGTAGGCTTTAAATCTAGGATCGAGCACGGTGGCCAAAATGTAGTGCTCTGATTTCAACAGATTGACCACCCGTGAATCCTTGTTAAGCGAATTAAGGGCTGCATCCACAAGTCCCACATGCCTAGCGGAATCGCTCCGTGTTAGCTCCTTCTTCAATGCCTCCAGCTTCTTCTGCAAAAGCCTGATGAGGGGAATGACCTGACTCAGGCTGGCAGTGTCTGAACTGACTTCACGTGTGGCAAGTTCAAAGGGCATCAGAACCTTGCACAACGTTGAAATCATTCTCCACTGCACTTGAGACAGGTGCATTCCATCTCCTATATCGTGCTCAATTGTATAGGCTTGAATGGCCTTTTGCTGCTCCTCCAACCTCTGAAGCATATAGAGGGTTGAATTCCACCTCGTTACCACTTCTTGCTTCAGATGATGGCAGGGCAGGTTCAGTAGTTTTTGGTGGTGCTCCAGTCTTCTGTACGTGGTGCCTGTACGCCGAAAGTGTCCCGCAATTTTTCTGGCCACCGACAGCATCTCTTGCACGCCCCTGTCGTTTTTTAAAAAATTCTGCACCACCAAATTCAAGGTATGTGCAAAACATGGGACGTGCTGGAATTTGCCCATATTTAATGCACACACAATATTGCTGGCGTTGTCCGATGCCACAAATCCACAGGAGAGTCCAATTGGGGTAAGCCATTCCGCGATGATCTTCCTCAGTTGCCGTAAGAGGTTTTCAGCTGTGTGCGTATTCTGGAAAGCGGTGATACAAAGCGTAGCCTGCCTAGGAAAGAGTTGGCGTTTGCGAGATGCTGCTACTGGTGCCGCCGCTGCTGTTCTTGCGGCGGGAGTCCATACATCTACCCAGTGGGCTGTCACAGTCATATAGTCCTGACCCTGCCCTGCTCCACTTGTCCACATGTCCGTGGTTAAGTGGACATTGGGTACAACTGCATTTTTTAGGAGACTGGTGAGTCTTTTTCTGACGTCCGTGTACATTCTCGGTATCGCCTGCCTAGAGAAGTGGAACCTAGATGGTATTTGGTAACGGGGGCACACTGCCTCAATAAATTGTCTAGTTCCCTGTGAACTAACGGCGGATACCGGACGCACGTCTAACACCAACATAGTTGTCAAGGACTCAGTTATCCGCTTTGCAGTAGGATGACTGCTGTGATATTTCATCTTCCTCGCAAAGGACTGTTGAACAGTCAATTGCTTACTGGAAGTAGTACAAGTGGGCTTACGACTTCCCCTCTGGGATGACCATCGACTCCCAGCGGCAACAACAGCAGCGCCAGCAGCAGTAGGCGTTACACGCAAGGATGCATCGGAGGAATCCCAGGCAGGAGAGGACTCGTCAGACTTGCCAGTGACATGGCCTGCAGGACTATTGGCATTCCTGGGGAAGGAGGAAATTGACACTGAGGGAGTTGGTGGGGTGGTTTGCGTGAGCTTGGTTACAAGAGGAAGGGATTTACTGGTCAGTGGACTGCTTCCGCTGTCACCCAAAGTTTTTGAACTTGTCACTGACTTATTATGAATGCGCTGCAGGTGACGTATAAGGGAGGATGTTCCGAGGTGGTTAACGTCCTTACCCCTACTTATTACAGCTTGACAAAGGGAACACACGGCTTGACACCTGTTGTCCGCATTTCTGGTGAAATACCTCCACACCGAAGAGCTGATTTTTTTGGTATTTTCACCTGGCATGTCAACGGCCATATTCCTCCCACGGACAACAGGTGTCTCCCCGGGTGCCTGACTTAAACAAACCACCTCACCATCAGAATCCTCCTGGTCAATTTCCTCCCCAGCGCCAGCAACACCCATATCCTCCTCATCCTGGTGTACTTCAACACTGACATCTTCAATCTGACTATCAGGAACTGGACTGCGGGTGCTCCTTCCAGCACTTGCAGGGGGCATGCAAATAGTGGAAGGCGCATGCTCTTCACGTCCAGTGTTGGGAAGGTCAGGCATCGCAAACGACACAATTGGACTCTCCTTGTGGATTTGGGATTTCAAAGAACGCACAGTTCTTTGCGGTGCTTTTGCCAGCTTGAGTCTTTTCAGTTTTCTAGCGAGAGGCTGAGTGCTTCCATCCTCATGTGAAGCTGAACCACTAGCCATGAACATAGGCCAGGGCCTCAGCCGTTCCTTGCCACTCCGTGTGGTAAATGGCATATTGGCAAGTTTACGCTTCTCCTCCGACAATTTTATTTTAGGTTTTGGAGTCCTTTTTTTTCTGATATTTGGTGTTTTGGATTTGACATGCTCTGTACTATGACATTGGGCATCGGCCTTGGCAGACGACGTTGCTGGCATTTCATCGTCTCGGCCATGACTAGTGGCAGCAGCTTCAGCACGAGGTGGAAGTGGATCTTGATCTTTCCCTAATTTTGGAACCTCAACTTTTTTGTTCTCCATATTTTATAGGCAGAACTAAAAGGCACCTCAGGTAAACAATGGAGATGGATGGATTGGATACTAGTATACAATTATGGACGGACTGCCACGGTTAGGTGGTATAAAAAAACCACGGTTAGGTGGTATATATTATAATAATAATACAATTATGGATGGACGGACTGCCTGCCGACTGCCGACACAGAGGTAGCCACAGCCGTGAACTACCGCACTGTACACTGGTTGATAAAGAGATAGTAGTATACTCGTAACAACTAGTATGACACTATGACGACGGTATAAAGAATGAAAAAAAAAACCACGGTTAGGTGGTATATATTATAATAATAATACAATTATGGATGGACGGACTGCCTGCCGACTGCCGACACAGAGGTAGCCACAGCCGTGAACTACCGCACTGTACACTGGTTGATAAAGAGATAGTAGTATACTCGTAACAACTAGTATGACACTATGACGACGGTATAAAGAATGAAAAAAAAACCACGGTTAGGTGGTATATATTATAATAATAATACAATTATGGATGGACGGACTGCCTGCCGACTGCCGACACAGAGGTAGCCACAGCCGTGAACTACCGCACTGTACACTGGTTGATAAAGAGATAGTAGTATACTCGTAACAACTAGTATGACACTATGACGACGGTATAAAGAATGAAAAAAAAACCACGGTTAGGTGGTATATATTATAATAATAATACAATTATGGATGGACGGACTGCCTGCCGACTGCCGACACAGAGGTAGCCACAGCCGTGAACTACCGCACTGTACACTGGTTGATAAAGAGATAGTAGTATACTCGTAACAACTAGTATGACACTATGACGACGGTATAAAGAATGAAAAAAAAACCACAGTTAGGTGGTATATATTATAATAATAATACAATTATGGATGGACGGACTGCCTGCCGACTGCCGACACAGAGGTAGCCACAGCCGTGAACTACCGCACTGTACACTGGTTGATAAAGAGATAGTAGTATACTCGTAACAACTAGTATGACACTATGACGGTATAAAGAATGAAAAAAAAACCACGGTTAGGTGGTATATATTATAATAATAATACAATTATGGATGGACGGACTGCCTGCCGACTGCCGACACAGAGGTAGCCACAGCCGTGAACTACCGCACTGTACACTGGTTGATAAAGAGATAGTAGTATACTCGTAACAATTAGGATGACACTATGACGGTATAAAGAATGAAAAAAAAACCACGGTTAGGTGGTAGGTATATAATAATAAATAATACAATTCTGGTCGGACGGACTGCCTGCCGTGTGCCGACACAGAGGTAGCCACAGCCGTGAACTACCGCACTGTACACTGGTTGATAAAGAGATAGTAGTATACTCGTAACAATTAGGATGACACTATGACGGTATAAAGAATGAAAAAAAAACCACGGTTAGGTGGTAGGTATATAATAATAAATAATACAATTCTGGTCGGACGGACTGCCTGCCGTGTGCCGACACAGAGGTAGCCACAGCCGTGAACTACCGCACTGTACACTGGTTGATAAAGAGATAGTAGTATACTCGTAACAATTAGGATGACACTATGACGGTATAAAGAATGAAAAAAAAACCACGGTTAGGTGGTAGGTATATAATAATAAATAATACAATTCTGGTCGGACGGACTGCCTGCCGTGTGCCGACACAGAGGTAGCCACAGCCGTGAACTACCGCACTGTACACTGGTTGATAAAGAGATAGTAGTATACTCGTAACAATTAGGATGACACTATGACGGTATAAAGAATGAAAAAAAAAACACGGTTAGGTGGTAGGTATATAATAATAAATAATACAATTCTGGTCGGACGGACTGCCTGCCGTGTGCCGACACAGAGGTAGCCACAGCCGTGAACTACCGCACTGTACACTGGTTGATAAAGAGATAGTAGTATACTCGTAACAATTAGGATGACACTATGACGGTATAAAGAATGAAAAAAAAACCACGGTTAGGTGGTAGGTATATAATAATAAATAATACAATTCTGGTCGGACGGACTGCCTGCCGTGTGCCGACACAGAGGTAGCCACAGCCGTGAACTACCGCACTGTACTGTGTCTGCTGCTAATATAGACTGGTTGATATTTAAAGAGATATTAGTAGTATACAACAATACTATACTGGTGGTCAGGCACTGGTCACCACTCCTGCAGCAAAAGTGTGCACTGTTAATTAATATAATTGTACTCCTGGCTCCTGCTAACAACCTGCAGTGCTCCCCAGTCTCCCCCACAATTAATTATAAGCTTTTAATTTATACATTGATGACTGTGCAGCACACTGGGCTGAGCTGAGTGCACACAGACTGAGTCACACTGTGTGACTGACTGTGCTGTGTATCGTTTTTTTTTTCAGGCAGAGAACGGATATAGCAGAGAGAAGTGAACGGATATATTATATTAAATAAAAGTTAACTAGCAACTGCACTGGTCACTGACTGTGGTAAACTAACTCTGTCTGCGACTCTGCACAATCTCTCTCTATCTAATCTATCTATCTCTATTCTAATGGAGAGGACGCCAGACACGTCCTCTCCCTATCAATCTCAATGCACGAGTGAAAATGGCGGCGACGCGCGGCTCCTTATATAGAATCCGAGTCTCGCGATAGAATCCGAGCCTCGCGAGAATCCGACAGCGTCATGATGACGTTCGGGCGCGCTCGGGTTAACCGAGCAAGGCGGGAAGATCCGAGTCGCTCGGACCCGTGGAAAAAAAAGTGAAGTTCGTGCGGGTTCGGATTCAAAGAAACCGAACCCGCTCATCTCTAGTAAACAGGAGTGTCTATGGGCCTAAAATTGGGGTCCATTAAGGTTCAAATTTCGGCCCTGTCAATTTTCTTCCAGAAAGAACTAGCTTCAGTTCCTGAAGTTCAGACGTTTGTAAAAGGGGTACTGCATATACAGCCTCCTTTTGTGCCTCCAGTGGCACCTTGGGATCTCAATGTAGTTTTGGGGTTCCTAAAGTCACATTGGTTTGAACCACTTGAATCTGTGGAGTTAAAATATCTCACATGGAAAGTGGTCATGTTGTTGGCCCTGGCCTCGGCCAGGCGCGTGTCAGAATTGGCGGGCTTTATCCTGTAAAAGCCCTTATCTGATCTTCCATTCAGACAGGGCGGAATTGAGGACTTGTCCTCATTTTCTCCCTAAGGTGGTTTCAGTGTTTCATCTGAACCAACCTATTGTGGTACCTGCGGCTACTAGTGACTTGGAGGACTCCAAGTTGTTGGACGTAGTCAGGGCCTTGAAAATATATGTTTCCAGGACGGCTGGAGTCAGAAAATCTGACTCGCTGTTTATCCTGTATGCACCCAACAAGCTGGGTGCTCCTGCTTCTAAGCAGACTATTGCTCGTTGGATTTGTAATACAATTCAGCTTGCACATTCTGTGGCAGGCCTGCCACAGCCAAAATCTGTAAAAGCCCATTCCACAAGGAAGGTGGGCTCATCTTGGGCGGCTGCCCGAGGGGTCTCGGCTTTACAACTTTGCCGAGCAGCTACTTGGTCAGGGGAAAACACGTTTGCTAAATTCTACAAATTTGATACCCTGGCTGAGGAGGACCTGGAGTTCTCTCATTCGGTGCTGCAGAGTCATCCGCGCTCTCCCGCCCGTTTGGGAGCTTTGGTATAATCCCCATGGTCCTTACGGAGTTCCCAGCATCCACTAGGACGTCAGAGAAAATAAGAATTTACTTACCGATAATTCTATTTCTCGTAGTCCGTAGTGGATGCTGGGCGCCCATCCCAAGTGCGGATTGTCTGCAATACTTGTACATAGTTATTGTTAACTAAATCGGGTTATTGTTGTGAGCCATCTATCCAGAGGCTCCTCTGTTATCATGCTGTTAACTGGGTTCAGATCACAAGTTGTACGGTGTGATTGGTGTGGCTGGTATGAGTCTTACCCGGGATTCATAAATCCTTCCTTATTGTGTACGCTCGTCCGGGCACAGTATCCTAACTGAGGCTTGAAAGAGGGTCATAGGGGGAGGAGCCAGTGCACACCAGGTAGTCCTAAAGCTTTACTTTTGTGCCCAGTCTCCTGCGGAGCCGCTATTCCCCATGGTCCTTACGGAGTTCCCAGCATCCACTACGGACTACGAGAAATAGAATTATCGGTAAGTAAATTCTTATTATTTGTATAAATCAACTTGTATTTTACGTTTGCCGACGAATATGATAATATCAGACATGTACAGTTATACATTTTCTACTCCATCACTCCCAGCAACAAGAAACAAAATACATGAACTCTTGTTGCCAGACGTTTCACTAAGACGCAGGCTGGGAAATAAGAATAAATCAGTCACTGAGCCCTAAAATGTGTTGGGTGCACCACTTTCTCTGTGACTTTCACACCGCGTCTTATACACAGAATCCCAACTCATGAAATATGAAGACTGCTTTGAAATAAAATATATATATACATTTTTACATCATGTGATTCTAAAATGATTTAGTGCACCCCAAGGATGGGAGGATTTTCAGAAACGAGAGTTTAAAAATACAGCCATATAGAATTTCTTTGCGTTGCATACAGAAGGACGGAGCTGCAGCTAAATCATAGATAACTATTAGGACCCCCTAGAGCTTTTCAGTTTTAAAACAGTAGTTATCATTTCCTTTGATGTTTCTTCGAGAAGTTTGAGTTGCATAACAGGTCTGTAGAAGAGAACTATCATATTTTGTTGAAAACGATGGATAAGATCTGAGCGACCAATGGTGGCAGTAAATTAAAAGGACTGCTTATTTTCTTAAAAGAAGGGGGTTTATTAAGGAACAAAAAGATTTTTTTATATATAAAAACATACAACTGGCCAATCGGGGTTGCAACATCCACAGGTGCTAAATATTAGCACGATGGAACCCTAGGCACATATAAATGAAAAACATCAAAATTATTCTAGCAAGAAAACAATTTAAAACTTATGCGGAGCACGTAAAAAGTTTAAGAACAAATGGGAAAGCATGGGGTTATTAAAAAATACAATTCATATGTTAAAAAATCTAAAATCTAAAAACACATGAAATTGATGAGGGATACATGAAAATTAGAATGCAATTAAAATAATGGAGATGGATATGAGTAGCTTAACTGAGGATTCAGTAGTAGTATCAGGATTCAACCAACGCATTTCGTCTGGTCTGACTTCATCAATCATATTTTGTTAATGACATAAGCAGATAAGATGTTTCATACTTGGCCTTGTTGTAATAAACGGAGAAGATGCATACAGTACAGTGTGGCTGTATAATGACTGGGGGCTGCACAAGATTTAGGTTCTCGACCACAGGATGTTTCTGTTACAGTTCTGCTATGGGGCCCAGACTGCCTCCAGGGCCCGCCACTCCCCCTGCACTACACATTGTACTGCTTCTAGAGAAGGGCCCCCGCCACACCCTTCTACCCCAATGCTGGAGAACTGAGCCCTCCTTCCCTGTACACTACATTCTCCAGAGAGGAGGAAGTAGAGCTCAGCCTCCCATTCCCGGAAACAGTTTCCCGATCAATCCTCTGATGACTCTGCCGTGCCCCCGGCCCCACACCGGACATTACCAGTTGGGCGACACCATGTAGTTGCTTGCTGAGCTCCATGTTCAGCCTGGATCCTCCTGCTGACTGACACCCTACCTTTCGGCGTGCACTTTGGTCTGCTGGCCTCCCTCACTGACACCCAGGGCCGGCTCGACCATTAGGCAGCATTAGGCGGCTGCCTAGGGGTGCCAGCTCCTGGAGGGCACCACTGAATTCATCTAGCAAAAAACTGAAGGATGTCTCCGTATGCGGCCTCCTCCTTTTACACTGCGCTGGCCTCTGCTGCGGGTCTAATCAAGTGCAGCTATTACCATCAGGCTGTACCACATAGTGTCTCAGTGCTTCCTCTGTGCCGACATGAGTAACATCAAGTCATGTGACGGTACAAAGGATGCGGATGTAACTATGGCTCCCGAGGGGCACCCCCACGGCTGCTCCTCATAGCCCTGATGCACCTCCTGCAGGGGGGTTGCAGGTTAGGGGGCTCCGGGTTAAAGCTTTGCCTAGGGTGCATAGACACCTTGCACCGGCCCTGCTGGCACCCTGTAGCTTACCCTGAGGTGGATTGGAGCACAGAGCAGTGAGTGCCTGGGAGCCCTGTGCCCACCTACCCGCCACCCACATGGTGGTCCTATCACTGTGTGTGACCCCCTCTATCCCCCCTCACTCCTGGTGTATGACACCCTATGCCCCCTACCCCCGTGTATGACACAATGTACACCCCCTACCATGTGTGTGTGACACCCTCTGCCCCCTTACCCCTTTGTGTGTGTGTTTGTGACACATTGTACCCTCACTCTACCCCTGTGTGTCACCTTATACCTCACCTCTCTGTGGAAGGGGGGCCCTTTCAAAATTTTGCTATGGGGCCCACAAAGTACTAGTTATGCCCCTGATCTGATCATGACGAAAATCCAGTGTAAAGTTGTTGTTTTATTGTGAACTGCCTACGATACCGTCCTATGGATGTCTCACTTGTGACACTGTCCAGAAGTATTATAGGTAAGAGAATAATAATTTTCTCCACCTTTTCGATGCGAGACACTTATAGATCTTCGCTTAAGTAGATGGAGACGCATAAGCCGCCTTGGCAAAATTCCTTAAACCTTGAAACTGATACAAGCTAAACCAGTAACACATAACGATACTTGTGTATGGGGAATTTTTTTTCACAATTTATTGAAATAATACATTGGAATTAGATGATCAAGTTAAGCATTCACCCATCAGCTCCGCCCTCCAGTGACCACAAGACAAATGCCTCGACCAGAGTTCTGCAAGCAAGAATCTTCACTCGCCTGGACTGTGACACAAACCACACTTCAGCCAAGTACTGTACTTCGCAATTATTAACACCTACGTCATGTGCATCCGCCAAGACTGATGCTTTTATGCAACTCACAAACAACCACACACGAAAGAAAACACACAATGAAAGGGACAGGTGGGTGGGAAATAGCTGCTGACCACGGGCGGATTAAGGGAGGGGCGACAGGTGCGGCAGTCCCAGGGCCCCCACACACTGCAAACCTCCTTGCTGTCCCAAAGTCACATCCACGGGCTGCAGTGTCCGTGCAGTGACAAGCCCCCAGCATGACAAAAAGTGTGGTCGACCTAGAGACCGGATACCGTTAAATTTCATCTTCCTAACATTTCGGAAGTAAGAGAATTAGTGATGAGTCAGTCAGTCAGCGAGTGGGTGAGGGCTTACACACACACACACACACACACACACACACACACACACACACACACACACACACACACGGTATGTGAAGCTCTGGAGTGTAGTTACGCTATATCAAATGAATTTAAAAAAATGTTGGAGTATAGCCACACTTGGCTACTTTTGAAAACTAGAATCAGGGAGATTACAGTAGGATGTGTCTAGTTCCACAAATGGGCGTGTCTATGCTAAAATGCTTGTTGTTGCCAGATTTAGGGGTATATGCAATTGCGGGCTAATCGCGGCAAATTATCGCCGTTTTTTTAATTCGACACAATTCGACAGGTGAATTCCGGCAGGTGGCTGCCGGAATTCACCATATTCAATGAAAAACGGATTCGACATTCCCGCTGGCGAAAAACGGCCGATTTGCCGGATTTTGCCGCGAATTAAAAAAACGGGAAAAAACGGGAAAAACCCGGAAAAAAATGGCATGGGGTCCCCCCTCCAAAGCATAACCAGCCTCGGGCTCTTCGAGCTGGTCCTGGTTCTAAAAATGCGGGGGAAAATTTGACAGGGGATCCCCCGGATTTTTAAAACCAGCACCGGGCTCTGCACCTGGTGCTGGTGCAAAAAATACGGGGGACAAAAAGAGTAGGGGTCCCCCGTATTTTTTACACCAGCATCGGGCTCCACTAGCTGGACAGATAATGCCACAGCCGGGGGTCACTTTTATACAGTGCCCTGCGGCCGTGGCATTAAATATCCAACTAGTCACCCCTGGCCGGGGTACCCTGGGGGAGTGGGGACCCCTTCAATCAAGGGGTGTCCCCCCCAGCCACCCAAGGGCCAGGGGTGAAGCCCGAGGCTGTCCCCCCATCCAAGGGCTGCGGATGGGAGGCTGATAGCCTTGAGAAAAATGTCAGAATATTGTATTTTCCAGTAGTACTACAAGTCCCAGCAAGCCTCCCCCGCAAGCTGGTACTTGGAGAACCACAAGTACCAGCATGCGGGAGAAAAAACGGGCCCGCTGGTACCTGTAGTACTACTGGAAAAAAAATACCCAAATAAAAACAGGACACACACACCGTGACAAGTACAACTTTATTACACACTGCCGACACACACATACTTACCTATGTTGACACGCCGACTGCCACAGTCTCCGACGATCCGAGGGTACCTGTGAAAAAATTATACTCACCTTCCAGCGTCCAGAGATAAATCCACGGCCAGAGTATAATCCAGGTACTTGGCAAAATAACAAACCGCATACCCGACCATGCCGGACTGAAAGGGGTCCCATATTGACACATGAGACCCCTTTCCCCGAATGTGCCGGGACCCCACATGACTCCTGTCACTGAGGTCCCTTCAGCCAATCAGGAAGCGCTACTACGTGGCGCTCACCTGATTGGCTGTGCGCTGTCTGTGCTGTGACAGCGCATCGCACAGCTCTCTCCATTACTTGCAATGGTGGGAACTTTGCTGTCAGCGGAGGGGTTACCCGCGGTCAGCCGCTGACCGGCGGGTGACCCCACCGCTAGCCGCAAAGTTCCCACCAATGAATATAATGGAGAGGCTTTGCGATGCGCTGTCTGAGCTCAGACGCGCAGAGCCAATCAGCAGAGTGCAAGGACGTTGCACTCGCTGATTGGCTGAAGAGACCTTTCAGTGACAGCTGTCACGGAGAGGTCTCTGCATTCGGGGAAAGGGGTCTCATGTGTCAACATGGGACCCCTTTCAGTCCCCTGGCACGGGTTTTTGCGTTTTGTTATTTTGCCAAGTACCTGGATTATACTCTGGACGTGGATGTATCTCTGGACGCTGGAAGGTGAGTATACATTTTTCACAGGTACCCTCGGATCGTCGGAGACTGTGGCAGTCGGCGTGTCAACATAGGTAAGTATGTGTGTGTCGGCAGTATGTAATAAAGTTGTACTTGTCACGGTGTGTGTGTCCTGTTTTTATTTGGTTATTTTTTTTTCAGTAGTACTACAGGTACCAGCGGGCCCGTTTTTCTCCCGCATGCTGGTACTTGTGGTTCTCCAAGTACCAGCTTGCGGGGGAGGCTTGCTGGGACTTGTAGTACTACTGGAAAAAACAATATTCTGACATTTTTCTCAAGGCTATCAGCCTCCCATCCGCAGCCCTTGGATGGGGGGGGACAGCCTCGGGCTTCACCCCTGGCCCTTGGGTGGCTGGGGGGGGGGGCCCTTGATTGAAGGGGTCCCCACTCCCCCAGGGTACCCCGGCCAGGGGTGACTAGTTGGATATTTAATGCCACGGCCGCAGGGCGCTGTATAAAAGTGACCCCCGGCTGTGGCATTATCTGTCCAGCTAGTGGAGCCCGATGCTGGTGTAAAAAATACGGGGGACCCCTACTCTTTTTGTCCCCCGTATTTTTTGCACCAGCACCAGGCGCAGAGCCCGGTGCTGGTTTTAAAAATACGGGGGATCCCCTGTCAAATTTTTCCCCGCATTTTTAGAACCAGGACCAGCTTGAAGAGCCCGAGGCTGGTTATTTATTATTTATTTATTATTTATTAACAGTTTCTTATATAGCGCAGCAAATTCCGTTGCGCTTTACAATTTGAAATAACAATAACAAACTGGGTGATAACAGTCATAGAGGTAGGAAGGCCCTGCTCGCAAGCTTACAATCTATAAGAAAATAGGCATATGTACACAAGGAAAGGTGCTATCTCTTGCATAGAATGAGAAGACATGTGAGGATATGTGTGGACTGTACAGAGTGGATCTAATTTGATAGGAAGGTTTATGAAAGTTATGTGGGCGGTTCTGGAATTTGATACGCTTGCCTAAAGAGGTGAGTTTTGAGGGAACGCTTGAAGGTTTGGAGACTAGAGGAGAGTCTTATTGTGCGTGGTAGGGCATTCCACAGGGTGGGTGCAGCCCGATGAAAGTCCTGCAGTCGTGAGTGGGAGCGAGTAATGAGTGTGGATGAGAGACGCAGGTCTTGTGAAGAGCGCAGAGGTCGGGTTGGGAGATATTTTGTGATAAGCGAAGTGATGTACATTGGTGTAGTTAGGTTAATGGCCTTGTGTGTGAGTAAAAGTATTTTATATTGAATGCGGTAGAGTACAGGTAACCAATGGAGGGACTGACAGAGTGGATCTGCAGACGATGAACGTCTAGCGAGGAAGATAAGCCTCGCCGCTGCATTCAGAATGGATTGTAGTGGTGAGAGTCTTGTTTTGGGAAGACCAGTTAGGAGACTATTGCAATAATCAATGCGGGAGATAATGAGAGCGTGGATTAGAGTTTTAGCAGTGTCTTGTGTAAGGTATGGTCATATTTTGGATATGTTTTTTAGATGCATGTAACATGATCTTGAGACAGATTGAATGTGGGGAACAAAGGACAGATCAGAGTCAAGGATGACACCTAGGCAGCGAGCTTATGGGGTAGGGTAGATAGTAGAGTTTTCAACAGTGATAGAGATATCAGGTTGGTACCTACTATTGGCCGGTGGAAATATAATTAACTCTGTCTTTGAAATATTAAGTTTGAGGTGGCGAGATGTCATCCAGGATGAGATGGCAGAAAGGCATTCAGTGACACGGTCCAGTACAGATAGGGACAAGTCAGGGGAGGATAGGTAGATTTGAGTATCATCTGCGTACAGATGATACTGAAAACCAAAAGAGCTGATTAGTTTACCAAGAGATGAGGTATAGATAGAGAAAAGCAGAGGACCCAAGACTGAGCCTTGCGGTACTCCAACTGAAAGAGGTAGCGAAGAGGAGGTAGATTCAGAGAAGCAAACACTGAAGGAGCGATTGGATAGGTACGATAGGAACCAAGAAAGGGCTGTGTCTTTAAGACCTAGGGATTGTAGTGTCTGTATGAGAAGAGAGTGGTCTACAGTGTCAAATGCAGCAGATAGATCTAGAAGAATAAGTAGTGAGTAGTGGCCTTTAGACTTCGTAGTGACCAAATCATTAACCACTTTAGTCAGTGCCGTCTCTGTGGAATGTTGGGAACGGAAGCCTGACTGAAGTGGGTCCAACAAAGTGTATGAGTTAAGAAAGTGTGTGAGTCGAGTGTAGGCAAGTCTCTCAAGTAGCTTAGAGAGACAAGGGAGCTGAGAGATAGGGCGGTAGTTTGAGAGAGCATTAGGGTCAGAATTTTGTTTTTTTAAAATGGGAGTAATCACTGCATGCTTGAAGAGTGAAGGAAAAATACCAGTAGAGAGAGAGAGATTACAGATGTTAGTTAAGGTAGGGATGAGCACCAGAGACAGAGCTTTACTTATTTGTGAGGGTAAAGGATCAAGAGGAGAGGTAGTAGAGAAGCAGGATGAGAAGAGTGATGATACTTCATCTTCATTTGTGGGATCAAATGAAGAAAGAGTGCCAGAGGGTTCAGGTACAGAACGGAGCAGGTCACTGGCTGCCGAAGAGCATACCATTTCATCTCGGATCATATCAATCTTCTCCTTGAAGTAGGAAGCAAGATCCTGTGCCTTGATAGTGGCTGGTGGGGTAGGTGTGGGAGGATTCAGAAGTGATTTAAATGTATTAAAGAGTCGTTTGGGGTTAGAGGCTTGAGCAGAGATAAGAGTTTGGAAATATGTTTGTTTGGCAGTGTCCAGGGCATTTTTATAAGAATGGTAGACTGTCTTATATGTGAGGAAGTCACTTGAAATCTGAGATTTACGCCACTGACGTTCAAGTTTTCGTGTGAGTTTTTGTAGTTGTCTTGTTGATTTGGAGTGCCATGGTTGACATCTAGGCCTACGTGGAGTGTGATGGGTAGCTGGAGCCACTTCATCAAGGGCTAGTTCTAGAGTCTTATTAAGGTGTGATACAGCCATCTCAGGAGAGGTGAATGCAGAAATAGGTGAAAGCAGTTGTTGGAGTGAAGTGGAAAGTTCTTGAAGATTAATTGTGTTAATATTTCTGCGAGTTTGAGGAAGATTGGAGAACTTCCGCAACACAGGGTTTGAATTAACAGAGGAAAGCATGCAGGTGATAAGGTTGTGATCTGATAGGGGGAAAGGAGTGTTAGTGAGTTCAGAGATGGAGCATAGTCTGGTGAATACTAGATCAAGGCAGTGGCCCGCCTGATGAGTAGAGGAGTCAGTCCATTGGGAGAGGCCAAGAGAGGAGGTTAGAGAGAGTAGTTTGGAGGCATGCGCAGCAGATTTTGGACAATCAATAGCAATATTGAAATCACCCATGATAATGGTGGAGATGTCAGAGGATAGAAAGTGAGGGAGCAAGGCAGAAAAATCTTCCAAAAATTGTTTTGGATGCCCAGGTGGGCGGTAGATAGCTGCAACACGCAGAGAGAAAGGAGAGTAAACCCTGGTTATGCTTTGGAGGGGGGGACCCCACGCCATTTTTTTCCTTGATTTTACCGTTCCAGCTATAAAAAAAAAATATATATATATTTTTAAAAATATATAAATAATACTTGTGCCTCCAAAAAAGACAAACCAAGTACCTAATCCCTTCTAATATAAATAGATATGCTATTACCAAAAAAAAAAACACCAAAAAAAACATGTTTTAATTTTTTTTTATTGGTTTCACCCTCCAAAGTGTGGCGGATTGAAAATGACGAATTTACTGTCTAAAAGCACTGTTGTCGAATTTCCAAACTTGAATTGAATACACTTTGGTCGAATTGCAGTACTTGTATCATTGCAGAAAAGTCGAATTTGACAAAAGTCGAATTTCAAAAAGTCGAATTTTGAAAGTCCGATTTTTTGACGGAAAGCACTGAATTGCATTGACGATTTTTTTTTTTTGGCAAAAAATTCCCGAAATTCGACAATTTCGGGAATTCGACCGCAATTGCATATACCCCATAGCTAGATAACATTAGTAACAATATATTGTGGGAAGTTTTGCAAGTATCCAAAAATATGCTGGTAGGTTAATTGGCTCACAACAAAAATAAACCTAGCGTGAATGTGTGTGTGTACACATGGTAGGGAAAATAGGTTCAGATTTATCACGCCTTGGAGAGATAAATTGCACGGTGCTAAAGTACCACCCAACCAGCTCCTAACTGCCATGTTTTAGGCTGTGATTGAAAAATGACAGGAGCTGATTGGTTGGTACTTTATCACCGTGCAATTTATCTCTCTAAGGCGTAATAAATCTGGGCCATAGATTGTAAGCTTCATTGGGGCAGGGACTGATATGAATGGCCAAATATTCTCTGTAAAGCGCTGCGGAATATGTGTGTGCTATGTAAATAACTAAATAAGTATCATTGCTGTCTGCAATATGGGGTTTCTTGTTTGCAATATGTATTTGCTGTGATATTTCTTTTCTTCTCACTCAGCACAATATACATGATAAATGTGATGCCTAAGCAATAAATTCTAAATGCAATTTGACCTTGTGTGAATTCATCACTAAACATATAAGTAAATTATGATTTTGGTGTATTAAATGTTATTTTATTGTAAACACTGGACGTCAGCATCTTGTAGGCACTACATTTATTGAATGTGCTGTTTTCCATACCATTACAACATTAGCCAAATAATTACAGACACTGGATACTCTAATTCAGGCATGTCCAAACTGCGGCCCTCCAGCTGTTGTGAAACTACATATCCCAGCATTCCCTGACACAGTTTTGCTGTCAGAGAATGCTAAAGCTGTGTCAGGGCATGCTGGGATGTGTAGTTTCTCAACAGCTGGAGGGCCGCAGTTTGGACATGCCTGCTCTAATTGAACAAATGTATTTAACTACAGAAAGATTACTAACAACACTGCTCAGCAGCAGCACGCTATGAATGAGTGCACACACAGCACAGATATGATCATGTGATCATGTGCTGCTGTCTCTCTCTCCAGGGTTCCCACAAGGGGGGGATAATGAGAAATGTCAGCAGTGACTCCTGAGCAGCTACAGCAAATCACTGTACTTGCAATGAAACTCCTCAGTGTCACCCCTGGCAGAATCTGAAGAATCCAGGAGATTTGACCTACAAAGCAGAGCAGCAGGAGATTTTTGACTAAAATGGGAGCCTCCCGCATCCTGGCAACTATGAGT
The DNA here is from genome assembly GCF_028390025.1 of Pseudophryne corroboree. Taxonomy (NCBI): domain Eukaryota; kingdom Metazoa; phylum Chordata; class Amphibia; order Anura; family Myobatrachidae; genus Pseudophryne; species Pseudophryne corroboree. The sequence goes on from NC_086448.1 coordinate 796,359,937, forward strand.
ATAGCAAGAGCTGCAGGCTGAGTACTGCACAGAAAGCTACACTGCAGTGGGCAGTAGGTGGCACTGTTTCATAATCTGTGACAGTGAGCTAGATTTATCAAAGCTTTGAGAGAGATAAAGTGAAGAGAGCTAAAGTACCAACCAGCTCCTGTCATTTTTCAAACACAGCCTGTAACATGGCAGTTAGGAGCTGATTGGCTGGTACTTTATCTCTCTCCACTGTATCTCTTTCTCTAAGGCTTAGTACATAGACCCCAAAGTACTGACCATTCAAACGTTATTCAAACACAACTTGTAATGACAGCTAGAAGCTGCTTGGTTGGTAAAATAACTCTCTTACAAAAGGAGGTTAGGGTTAGGCCCGAAGCGGGGAGGGTTAGGGTTAGACAGTGGGGTAGGTTAGCTTTAGGCACCACCGGGGAGGGTTAGGCACACACAAGCGAGGGTTAGAGTAGGGGGCATGGGAGGGTTACGGTACTTTCTGAGGGACTGGTTGGGAGGCAAATGCTGGTATTATCACCGCCGGCATCACGTCTGGCGGCATTTTAACTACATCCCCTGCAGATGTACTTTAAGGTCCGTTCTTCAACCCGGCAAACACTGGGTATCCCAGCTAGTAATAAAGAAGTGTTCACTTATGGTAGGTGAGTATAGCAAGCAAGTTTTAGCAGCCCTATAGCAGATATTATAAGTACCAGAGGAATTTAGTAGCAGGGTCAATTAACGTTTTTTTACTAAATAACATAATTTATGTAGCTATATATGTAAAACAAGATTTTACTTCTGATCAGTTTACAGTGTAGTAAACTGAAGCACTGTCAATCTGCAGCCCTCAGTTTTTTTACATTGGCCTTACCTATAAACCCATTCTATTGATCCTGAAAGGACTTCACTGGGGCAGATGTATAAACCTGGAGAAGGCACAAGGAAGTGATAAAGCAGTGATAAGTGCAAGGTGATAAACGCACCAGCCAATCAGCTCCAATATGCAAATTGACAGTTAGGAGCTGATTGGCTGTTGCATTTATCACCTTGCACTTGTCACTGCTTTATCCCTTCCTTATGTCTTCTCCAGGTTAATACATCTGCCCGATGGCTTTAGCTGTGAAAATGACCAATCTAGCCATTTGTATGGAGTATTTAGACACTATTACTAGAGATGTGCACTTGAAATTTTTCGGGTTTTGTGTTTTGGTTTTGGGTTCGGTTCCGCGGCCGTGTTTTGGGTTCGACCGCGTTTTGGCAAAACCTCACCGAATTTTTTTTGTCGGATTCGGGTGTGTTTTGGATTCGGGTGTTTTTTTCAAAAAACCCTAAAAAACAGCTTAAATCATAGAATTTGGGGGTCATTTTGATCCCAAAGTATTATTAACCTCAAAAACCATAATTTCCACTCATTTTCAGTCTATTCTGAACACCTCACACCTCACAATATTATTTTTAGTCCTAAAATTTGCACCGAGGTCGCTGGATGACTAAGCTAAGCGACCCAAGTGGCCGACACAAACACCTGGCCCATCTAGGAGTGGCACTGCAGTGTCACGCAGGATGGCCCTTCCAAAAAACACTCCCCAAACAGCACATGACGCAAAGAAAAAAAGAGGCGCAATGAGGTAGCTGTGTGAGTAAGCTAAGCGACCCTAGTGGCCGACACAAACACCTGGCCCATCTAGGAGTGGCACTGCAGTGTCACGCAGGATGGCCCTTCCAAAAAACACTCCCCTAACAGCACATGACGCAAAGAAAAAAAGAGGCGCAATGAGGTAGCTGTGTGAGTAAGCTAAGCGACCCTAGTGGCCGACACAAACACCTGGCCCATCTAGGAGTGGCACTGCAGTGTCACGCAGGATGGCCCTTCCAAAAAACACTCCCCAAACAGCACATGACGCAAAGAAAAAAAGAGGCGCAATGAGGTAGCTGTGTGAGTAAGATAAGAAACCCTAGTGGCCGACACAAACACCTGGCCCATCTAGGAGTGGCACTGCAGTGTCACGCAGGATGGCCCTTCCAAAAAACACTCCCCAAACAGCACAGGACGCAAAGAAAAATGAAAGAAAAAAGAGGTGCAAGATGGAATTGTCCTTGGGCCCTCCCACCCACCCTTATGTTCTATAAACAGGACATGCACACTTTAACCAACCCATCATTTCAGTGACAGGGTCTGCCACACGACTGTGACTGAAATGACGGGTTGGTTTGGACCCCCACCAAAAAAGAAGCAATTAATCTCTCCTTGCACAAACTGGCTCTATAGAGGCAAGATGTCCACCTCATCATCATCCTCCGATATATCACCGTGTACATCCCCCTCCTCACAGATTATCAATTCGTCCCCACTGGAATCCACCATCTCAGCTCCCTGTGTACTTTGTGGAGGCAATTGCTGCTGGTCAATGTCTCCACGGAGGAATTGATTATAATTCATTTTAATGAACATCATCTTCTCCACATTTTCTGGAAGTAACCTCGTACGCCGATTGCTGACAAGGTGAGCGGCGGCACTAAACACTCTTTCGGAGTACACACTTGTGGGAGGGCAACTTAGGTAGAATAAAGCCAGGTTGTGCAAGGGCCTCCAAATTGCCTCTTTTTCCTGCCAGTATAAGTACGGACTGTCTGACGTGCCTACTTGGATGCGGTCACTCATATAATCCTCCACCATTCTTTCAATGGGGAGAGAATCATATGCAGTGCCAGTAGACGACATGTCCGTAATCGTTGGCAGGTCCTTCAGTCCGGACCAGATGTCAGCATCAGCAGTCGCTCCAGACTGCCCTGCATCACCGCCAGCGGGTTGGCTCGGAATTCTGAGCCTTTTCCTCGCACCCCCAGTTGCAGGAGAATGTGAAGGAGGAGATGTTGACAGGTCGCGTTCCGCTTGACTTGACAATTTTCTCACCAGCAGGTCTTTGAACCCCAGCAGACTTGTGTCTGCCGGAAAGAGAGATCCAAGGTAGGTTTTAAATCTAGGATCGAGCACGGTGGCCAAAATGTAGTGCTCTGATTTCAACAGATTGACCACCCGTGAATCCTTGTTAAGCGAATTAAGGGCTCCATCCACAAGTCCCACATGCCTAGCGGAATCGCTCTGTGTTAGCTCCTCCTTCAATGTCTCCAGCTTCTTCTGCAAAAGCCTGATGAGGGGAATGACCTGACTCAGGCTGGCAGTGTCTGAACTGACTTCACGTGTGGCAAGTTCAAAGGGCAGCAGAACCTTGCACAACGTTGAAATCATTCTCCACTGCGCTTGAGACAGGTGCATTCCACCTCCTATATCGTGCTCAATTGTATAGGCTTGAATGGCCTTTTGCTGCTCCTCCAACCTCTGAAGCATATATAGGGTTGAATTCCACCTCGTTACCACTTCTTGCTTCAGATGATGGCAGGGCAGGTTCAGGCGTTTTTGGTGGTGCTCCAGTCTTCTGTACGTGGTGCCTGTACGCCGAAAGTGTCCCGCAATTCTTCTGGCCACCGACAGCATCTCTTGCACGCCCCTCTCGTTTTTTAAATAATTCTGCACCACCAAATTCAAGGTATGTGCAAAACATGGGACGTGCTGAAATTTGCCCATATTTAATGCACACACAATATTGCTGGCGTTGTCCGATGCCACAAATCCACAGGAGAGTCCAATTGGGGTAAGCCATTCCGCGATGATCTTCCTCAGTTGCCGTAAGAGGTTTTCAGCTGTGTGCGTATTCTGGAAACCGGTGATACAAAGCGTAGCCTGCCTAGGAAAGAGTTGGCGTTTGCGAGATGCTGCTACTGGTGCCGCCGCTGCTGTTCTTGCGGCGGGAGTCCATACATCTACCCAGTGGGCTGTCACAGTCATATAGTCCTGACCCTGCCCTGCTCCACTTGTCCACATGTCCGTGGTTAAGTGGACATTGGGTACAGCTGCATTTTTTAGGACACTGGTGACTCTTTTTCTGAGGTCTGTGTACATTTTCGGTATCGCCTGCCTAGAGAAATGGAACCTAGATGGTATTTGGTACCGGGGATACAGTACCTCCAACAAGTCTCTAGTTGGCTCTGCAGTAATGATGGATACCGGAACCACGTTTCTCACCACCCAGGATGCCAAGGCCTCAGTTATCCGCTTTGCAGCAGGATGACTGCTGTGATATTTCATCTTCCTCGCAAAGGACTGTTGGACAGTCAATTGCTTGGTGGAAGTAGTAAAAGTGGTCTTACGACTTCCCCTCTGGGATGACCATCGACTCCCAGCAGCAACAACAGCAGCGCCAGCAGCAGTAGGCGTTACACGCAAGGATGCATCGGAGGAATCACAGGCAGGAGAGGACTCGTCAGAATTGCCAGTGACATGGCCTGCAGGACTATTGGCATTCCTGGGGAAGGAGGAAATTGACACTGAGGGAGTTGGTGGGGTGGTTTGCGTGAGCTTGGTTACAAGAGGAAGGGATTTACTGGTCAGTGGACTGCTTCCGCTGTCGCCCAAAGTTTTTGAACTTGTCACTGACTTATTATGAATGCGCTGCAGGTGACGTATAAGGGAGGATGTTCCGAGGTGGTTAACGTCCTTACCCCTACTTATTACAGCTTGACAAAGGCAACACACGGCTTGACAAATGTTGTCCGCATTTCTGTTGAAATACTTCCACACCGAAGAGCTGATTTTTTTGGTATTTTCACCAGGCATGTCAATGGCCCTATTCCTCCCACGGACAACAGGTGTCTCCCCGGGTGCCTGACTTAAACAAACCACCTCACCATCAGAATCCTCCTTGTCAATTTCCTCCCCAGCGCCAGCAACACCCATATCCTCCTCATCCTGGTGTACTTCAACACTGACATCTTCAATCTGACTATCAGGAACTGGACTGCGGGTGCTCCTTCCAGCACTTGCAGGGGGCGTGCAAATGGTGGAAGGCGCATGCTCTTCACGTCCAGTGTTGGGAAGGTCAGGCATCGCAACCGACACAATTGGACTCTCCTTGGGGATTTGGGATTTCGAAGAACGCACAGTTCTTTGCTGTGCTTTTGCCAGCTTAAGTCTTTTCATTTTTCTAGCGAGAGGCTGAGTGCTTCCATCCTCATGTGAAGCTGAACCACTAGCCATGAACATAGGCCAGGGCTTCAGCCGTTCCTTGCCACTCCGTGTGGTAAATGGCATATTGGCAAGTTTACGCTTCTCCGACAATTTTATTTTAGATTTTTGAGTCCTTTTTTTACTGATATTTGGTGTTTTGGATTTTATATGCTCTGTACTATGACATTGGGCATCGGCCTTGGCAGACGACGTTGATGGAATTTCATCGTCTCGGCCATGACTAGTGGCAGCAGCTTCAGCACGAGGTGGAAGTCGATCTTGATCTTTCCCTATTTTTGGAACCTCAACATTTTTGTTCTCCATATTTTAATAGGCACAACTAAAAGGCACCTCAGGTAAACAATGGAGATGGATGGATACTAGTATACTTATGGATGGACGAGCGACTGCCGACACAGAGGTAGCTACAGCCGTGGACTACCGTACTGTGTCTGCTGCTAATATAGACTGGATGATAATGAGATAAAAATAAAATATATATATATATATCACACTAGTACTGCAGCCGGACAGGTATATATATTATGTAATGACGGACCTGCTGGACACTGTCTGTCAGCACTGCAGACTCCTAAAGTAAGCTACTAGTATCAAGAAGATAGAAAAAAAAAACACGGGTAGGTGGTATACAATTATGGATGGACGAGCGACTGCCGACACAGAGGTAGCTACAGCCGTGGACTACCGTACTGTGTCTGCTGCTAATATAGACTGGATGATAATGAGATAAAATTAAAATATATATATATATATCGCACTAGTACTGCAGCCGGACAGGTATATATATTATGTAATGACGGACCTGCTGGACACTGTCTGTCAGCACTGCAGACTCCTAAAGTAAGCTACTAGTATCAAGAAGATAGAAAAAAAAAACACGGGTAGGTGGTATACAATTATGGATGGATGAGCGACTGCCGACACAGAGGTAGCTACAGCCGTGGACTACCTTACTGTGTCTGCTGCTAATATAGACTGGATGATAATGAGATAAAATTAAAATATATATATATATCACACTAGTACTGCAGCCGGACAGGTATATATATTATGTAATGACGGACCTGCTGGACACTGTCTGTCAGCACTGCAGACTCCTAAAGTAAGCTACTAGTATCAAGAAGATAGAAAAAAAAAAACACGGGTAGGTGGTATACAATTATGGATGGACGAGCGACTGCCGACACAGAGGTAGCTACAGCCGTGGACTACCGTACTGTGTCTGCTGCTAATATAGACTGGATGATAATGAGATAAAAATAAAATATATATATATATCACACTAGTACTGCAGCCGGACAGGTATATATATTATGTAATGACGGACCTGCTGGACACTGTCTGTCAGCACTGCAGACTCCTAAAGTAAGCTACTAGTATCAAGAAGATAGAAAAAAAAAACACGGGTAGGTGGTATACAATTATGGATGGACGAGCGACTGCCGACACAGAGGTAGCTACAGCCGTGGACTACCGTACTGTGTCTGCTGCTAATATAGACTGGATGATAATGAGATAAAATTAAAATATATATATATATCACACTAGTACTGCAGCCGGACAGGTATATATATTATGTAATGACGGACCTGCTGGACACTGTCTGTCAGCACTGCAGACTCCTAAAGTAAGCTACTAGTATCAAGAAGATAGAAAAAAAAAACACGGGTAGGTGGTATACAATTATGGATGGACGAGCGACTGCCGACACAGAGGTAGCTACAGCCGTGGACTACCGTACTGTGTCTGCTGCTAATATAGACTGGATGATAATGAGATAAAATTAAAATATATATATATATCACACTAATACTGCAGCCGGACAGGTATATATATTATGTAATGACGGACCTGCTGGACACTGTCTGTCAGCACTGCAGACTCCTAAAGTAAGCTACTAGTATCAAGAAGATAGAAAAAAAAACCACGGGTAGGTGGTATACAATTATGGATGGACGAGCGACTGCCGACACAGAGGTAGCTACAGCCGTGGACTACCGTACTGTGTCTGCTGCTAATATAGACTGGATGATAATGAGATAAAAATAAAATATATATATATATCACACTAGTACTGCAGCCGGACAGGTATATATATTATGTAATGACGGACCTGCTGGACACTGTCTGTCAGCACTGCAGACTCCTAAAGTAAGCTACTAGTATCAAGAAGATAGAAAAAAAAACCACGGGTAGGTGGTATACAATTATGGATGGACGAGCGACTGCCGACACAGAGGTAGCTACAGCCGTGGACTACCGTACTGTGTCTGCTGCTAATATAGACTGGATGATAATGAGATAAAAATAAAATATATATATATATCACACTAGTACTGCAGCCGGACAGGTATATATATTATGTAATGACGGACCTGCTGGACACTGTCTGTCAGCACTGCAGACTCCTAAAGTAAGCTACTAGTATCAAGAAGATAGAAAAAAAAACCACGGGTAGGTGGTATACAATTATGGATGGACGAGCGACTGCCGACACAGAGGTAGCTACAGCCGTGGACTACCGTACTGTGTCTGCTGCTAATATAGACTGGATGATAATGAGATAAAATTAAAATATATATATATATATCACACTAGTACTGCAGCCGGACAGGTATATATTATGTAATGACGGACCTGCTGGACAGTGGACACTGTCTGCAGAATGCGTTTATAAAAACACCACACGACGAGTGTTTAACTTTTTCAGGCAGACAATCACAATATACTGTGGTCAGCAGACAATCACAATATACTGGTGGTCAGTGGTCACTGGTCAGTCACACTGGCAGTGGCACTCTGGCAGCAAAAGTGTGCACTGTACTTAAAATATGTACTCCTGCTATAACTGCTCCCCAGTCTCCCCCACAATTAAGCTGTGTGAGCAGTGAGCACTCAGCACAGTCAGATAATGATATACAGTATTACATATGATGCAGCACACTGGGCTGAGCACAGATATGGTATGTGACTGTGTCACACTGTGTATCGTTTTTTTTTCAGGCAGAGAACGGATTAATTAAACTGGTGGTGGTCACTGGTCACTGGTCACACTATCAGCAAGTAGTACTCCGTCCTAAGCAGACAATCACAATATACTGGTGGTCAGTGTGGTCACTGGTCAGTCACACTGGCAGTGTGGCACTCTGGCAGCAAAAGTGTGCACTGTACTTAAAATATATTATTTATGTACTCCTGCTCTAACTGCTCCCCAGTCTCCCCCACAATTAAGCTGTGTGAGCAGTGAGCACTCAGCACAGTCAGATATACAGTATTACATATGATGCAGCACACTGAGGCTGAGCACAGATATGGTATGTGACTGTGTCACACTGTGTATTGGTTTTTTTCAGGCAGAGAACGGATTAATTAAACTGGTGGTCAATGGTCACACTATCAGCAAGTAGTAGTACTCCAGTCCTAATATGCTCCCCAAAATTAGTAAATACTAAATAGTGTCTCTAACTCTCTACTCTCTTCTCTATAAACGGAGAGGACGCCAGCCACGTCCTCTCCCTATCAATCTCAATGCACGTGTGAAAATGGCGGCGACGCGCGGCTCCTTATATAGAATCCGAGTCTCGCGATAGAATCCGAGCCTCGCGAGAATCCGACAGCGGGATGATGACGTTCGGGCGCGCTCGGGTTAGCCGAGCAAGGCGGGAAGGTTCGAACCTGCCTCGGACCCGTGTAAAAAGGCTGAAGTTCGGGGGGGGTTCGGATTCCGAGGAACCGAACCCGCTCATCTCTAACTGTTACCTCAACACTGGGGTATAATTAATCAATGTGTGTTTCCGTTAGGAGCCAGAATGAGATGGCCGTTGGAAGCCCCCACCCTTGAACATGCCAAACACAACTGGCCATGGGAAGAGCAAGGATATTGCAAGTGTGCAAAACCTCCAGACTACCAGAAACTCAATGTCACAGAATGTTTATGGCTAAATACAAGGTGTTTATTGTGCAGAACACACAAGAACAGCACAGTGTATCCCACTTGGCAGGGGCTGGATAGCAGACAACTTTGTATTGGAGACAAATATTTATTTATTTATTTTATTTATTAACAGTTTCTTATATAGCGCGGCATATTCCATTGCGCTTTACAATTAGAACAACAGTAATAGAACAAAACTGGGTAAAAATAGACAGACATAGAGGTAGGAACGCAATAGTGACTGGATACAAATATACAGTATGACAGTGTGTGGCCCTGATGAAGTTCAAATCTACAGTAGGCAAAAATCTAATCCTGGTCAAACTACACCACCATGCCAAATTTGGTGGAGCTAGGTACAGAACTCTTTCTTGATTATTGTATAGATTATTAAATGCTGAGGGCACTGGAGAATTTAACGATGCTGCTAGTAACCGTCTATTGTGTAAACAGAAGACTGGAAATGAAGCATTAACATGTGGAGACACGGTCACTGCGGAGAAAGCATTCGCATTACTGCTGCAGTGATATAACACAGATTAATACAGACTGGAGGGCAAGGCTTCCCTAGGAAGGGGAATTAGGTAAAACACTAGGTCACCGTACTTCAGCTTGCTGACGGCTCTGTAACACTTTGATGTCGCTGCCAGCAGATATTTTGTTGCAGTGGAGGGTACAGCTAATAGGTGGTAATTGGATACAGATTTAATAAACGGAGCAGGAAGGATGCTGAGGACCCAGGGTGGTGCATCAAAGTCGCTATCCACTCCAGCTGCTGGCGTGAGTCAGCACAGCTCCCCTGCACTGGCAAAGCCGCATCTAGGAGTGAGTGAAAGTCTGTAATCTCTGCCTGTGTACCTGGGATGGGATACACTAGACCGGTCACTCTGCGAGAAGAGCAGAGCGAGAAACACACAACGCCTGGTATATGAGTCTTCTATAATAATGCTGTGACATGTATACTTACACACAGAGCTGGGAAATTCTACTTAGGCATAGAACAGCTCTTAATTGTTCACAGGCAGTAACTGGCACATCACAGGCAGTAACTGGCACACCACAGGCAGTAACAGGCACATCACAGGCAGTAACTGGCACATCACAGGCAGTAACTGGCACATCACAGGCAGTAACTGGCACATCTCAGGCAGTAACTGGCACATCACAGGCAGTAACTGGCACATCACAGGCAGTAACTGGCAGTAGCTGGCACATCACAGGCTATCACTGGCACATCACAGGCAGTAACAGGCACATCACAGGCAGTAACTGGCATATCACAGGCAGTAACTGGCACATCACAGGCTCTAACTGGCACATCACAGGCAGTAACTGGCACATCACAGGCTGTAACTGGCACATCACAGGCAGTAACAGGCACATCACAGGCAGTAACTGGCACATCACTGGCAGTAACAGGCACATCACAGGCTATAACTGGCACATCACAGGCTATAACTGGCACATCACAGGCAGTAACTGCCACATCACAGGCAGTAACAGGCACATCACAGGCTATAACTGGCACATTACAGGCAGTAACTGGCACATCACAGGCAGTAACTGGCACATCACAGGCTTTAACTGGCACATCACAGGCTTTAACTGGCACATCACAGGCAGTAACTGGCACATCACAGGCAGTAACAGGCACATCACAGGCTATAACTGGCACATCACAGGCAGTAACTGGCACATCTCAGGCAATAACTGGCACATCACAGGCAGTAACTGGCACATCACAGGCAGTAACAGGCAGTAACTGGCACATCACAGGCAGTAGCTGGCACATCACAGGCTATCACTGGCACATCACAGGCAGTAACAGGCACATCACAGGCAGTAACTGGCACATCACAGGCAGTAACTGGCAAATCACAGGCTATAACTGGCACATTACAGGCAGTAACAGGCACATCACAGGCAGTAACTGGCACATCACAGGCAGTAACTGGCAAATCACAGGCTATAACTGGCACATCACAGGCAGTAACTGGCACATCACAGTCAGTAACAGGCATATCACAGGATATAACTGGCACATCACAGGCAGTAACTGGCACATCACAGGCAATAACTGGCACATCACAGGCAGTAACTGGCACATCAAAAGCATTAACAGGCACATCACAGGCACATCACAGGCAATAACTGACACATCACAGACAGTAACTGGCACATCACAGGCAGTAACTGGCACATCACAGGCTATAACTGGCACATTACAGGCAGTAACTGGCACATCACAGGCTATAACTGGCACATTAAAGGCAGTAACTGGCACATCACAGGCTATAACTGGCACATCACAGGCAGTAACAGGCACATCACTGGCAGTAATTGGTACATCACAGGCAGTAACTGGCACATCACTGGCAGTAACTGGCACATAACAGGCAATAACTGGCACATCACAGGCAGTAACAGGCACATCACAGGCAGTAACTGGCACATCACAGGCAGTAACTGGAAAATCACAGGCAGTAACTGGCAAATCACAGGCAATAAATGGCACATCATAGGCAGTAACAGGCACATCACAGGCAGTAACTGGCACATCACAGGCAGTAACAGGCACATTACAAGCAGTAACTGGCACATCACAGGCAGTTACTGGCACATCACAGGCAGTTACTGGCACATCACAGGCAGTAACAGGCACATCACAGGCAATAACTGTCACATCACAGGCAGTAACAGGCACATCACAGGCAGTAACAGGCACATTACAGGCAGTAACAGGCACATCACAGGCAATAACTGTCACATCACAGGCAGTAACAGGCACATCACAGGCAGTAACTGGCACATCACAGGCAGTAACTGGCACATCACAGGCAGTAATGGGCACATCAAAGGCAGCCACAGGCAGTAACGGGCACATTACAGGCAGTAACTGGCACATCACAGGCAATAACTGGCACATCACAGGCTATAACTGGCACATTACAGGCTATAACTGGCACATCACTGGCAGTACCTGGCACATTACAGGCAGTAACTGGCACATCACAGGCTATAACTCAGGGGCAAATGCAGGATTTCTAGAGGGGGGTTTCCAAATGCAATCCACAATCTGCCGCTATGCGGAAAATTGGAGCAAGTGCAGGAGTCTGGTGGAGTGGTGAAGAACCTAGTACTGACCCTGGACTTTTTATACACTGGATCATTGCCATTTCTATAAAGGGTGCAAGTGCGGTACACATGGGGGGCCACATCACACATATTGCACCCATTTTTTATTACTTACTTTTCCAGATTCCCGGTGGTGTAAATATGATACACTGGCCAGGCTGAGAGGAGGGGTGGGGGTTCCAGGCAACTGGAACCCCCCCTGCATTTGCCTATGTAACTGGCACATCACAGGCAGCAGGCAGTAAAGTACCTATCGCAGGCAGTAACTGGCACATACTAGGCAGTAAAAGTCACATACTAGGCCATAACAAGCACATTCCAGGCCATAACTGGCACATCCCGGGCGCTAACTGGCACATCATAGGCTGTAACAGTCCCTTCACAAATCGTAACAGGTACATCACAGGCTAGAGGCATTTTAAGAGAGGAGGGAGCCTTTGTGCAGGCTCCGATTGGGCCCCCTCCTCTCAGGCGGTGTAGTAGACTCTGGCATTGTGCCAGAGTCTACTGCACATGTGCAGGTCTACGGGAACATGGCGCCTATTGCGCATGCGCAAGTCACTGGAAAATAGCCGCAGTGGCCATTTTCCCGGTAATTTATGCTGCTGTGCAGCTAGCACCAGGCCGACGGAGAGGTGAGTATAACATAATGGGTGCAGGGTGTGTGGTGTGTGGGCCCCCCTGCACCCAGGAGCCTGTGCTTGTCCTTGTTTGAACAGATGCACAGTCGTCGCCATGTTGGAGCATGTCAGCTGACTGCAATCCTCCATTTAGAGTGTTCCTTACCTCAGCTGACATCAGCAAACAATCAGAGACCTTCACCTCCTATCTAAGCCTGAATTGATCATTCATTCAGGGCCAGAGCAACAAGTCTCATCCCTGTGAGATATCCTGCTTTCCAAGTGCTTGCTTGCAGCAAGCTAGTCTGCTATTCCTGGCTCCAGAGTTTAGTCTTATGGTTTCCTGGTTATCACATAATCCTGCATTGCTGAGTTCCTAGCCTGTGAAGCTTGGTAACCATTACCTGCAGAGGTTCACTCAGCCTTTGCTTCAGCATCCCATACAGACATTTGCTATTGATCTCTGACTCCAGTGATCTGCTGAGCTTACTAAATTTCCACACTGCAACACTACAGTTTGAGCAAGAGGCTGTATTACTAATTGCTGAGCCTCCTTCCAGCCAGATTATCTACACGGGAGTTCCTTTGTGTTTGTAGTCTACAGGTTCCTGGTTACAGTGTTTAACAGATCAACAAGCAAGTGCTGGAGCAGTGAATTTCCCAATCTGCTGCAGAGATCCCGAATTCCTGTTGTGCTGTTAACCCCTGAATCACAAGCCAGCAAGTTTATGTTTTTGTATGCACATTGGCCCTCATTCCGAGTTGTTCGCTCGGTATTTTTCATCGCATCGCAGTGAAAATCCGCTTAGTACGCATGCGCAATGTTCGCACTGCGACTGCGCCAAGTAACTTTACTATGAAGAAAGTATTTTTACTCACGGCTTTTTCTTCGCTCCGGCGATCGTAATGTGATTGACAGGAAATGGGTGTTACTGGGCGGAAACACGGCGTTTCAGGGGCGTGTGGCTGAAAACGCTACCGTTTCCGGAAAAAACGCAGGAGTGGCCGGAGAAACGGTGGGAGTGCCTGGGCGAACGCTGGGTGTGTTTGTGACGTCAACCAGGAACGACAAGCACTGAAATGATCGCACAGGCAGAGTAAGTCTGGAGCTACTCTGAAACTGCTAAGTAGTTAGTAATCGCAATATTGCGAATACATCGGTCGCAATTTTAAGAAGCTAAGATTCACTCCCAGTAGGCGGCGGCTTAGCGTGTGTAACTCTGCTAAATTCGCCTTGCGACCGATCAACTCGGAATGAGGGCCATTACCTCTATTCCAGCCACAGTATCAGCATCCGGCAGCACAAACTCTATCCTTCAGTATACTGAGAGTAGAGATGAGCGCCTGAAATTTTTCGGGTTTTGTGTTTTGGTTTTGGGTTTGGTTCCGCGGCCGTGTTTTGGGTTCGAACGCGTTTTGGCAAAACCTCACCGAATTTTTTTTGTCGGATTCGGGTGTGTTTTGGATTCGGGTGTTTTTTTCAAAAAACACTAAAAAACAGCTTAAATCATAGAATTTGGGGGTCATTTTGATCCCAAAGTATTATTAACCTCAAAAACCATAATTTACACTCATTTTCAGTCTATTCTGAATACCTCACACCTCACAATATTATTTTTAGTCCTAAAATTTGCACCGAGGTCGCTGTGTGAGTAAGATAAGCGACCCTAGTGGCCGACACAAACACCGGGCCCATCTAGGAGTGGCACTGCAGTGTCACGCAGGATGTCCCTTCCAAAAAACCCTCCCCAAACAGCACATGACGCAAAGAAAAAAAGAGGCGCAATGAGGTAGCTGTGTGAGTAAGATTAGCGACCCTAGTGGCCGACACAAACACCGGGCCCATCTAGGAGTGGCACTGCAGTGTCACGCAGGATGGCCCTTCCAAAAAACCCTCCCCAAACAGCACATGACGCAAAGAAAAAAAGAGGCGCAATGAGGTAGCTGTGTGAGTAAGATTAGCGACCCTAGTGGCCGACACAAACACCGGGCCCATCTAGGAGTGGCACTGCAGTGTCACGCAGGATGTCCCTTCCAAAAAACCCTCCCCAAACAGCACATGACGCAAAGAAAAAAAGAGGCGCAATGAGGTAGCTGTGTGAGTAAGATTAGCGACCCTAGTGGCCGACACAAACACCGGGCCCATCTAGGAGTGGCACTGCAGTGTCACGCAGGATGTCCCTTCCAAAAAACCCTCCCCAAACAGCACATGACGCAAAGAAAAAAAGAGGCGCAATGAGGTAGCTGACTGTGTGAGTAAGATTAGCGACCCTAGTGGCCGACACAAACACCGGGCCCATTTAGGAGTGGCACTGCAGTGTCACGCAGGATGTCCCTTCCAAAAAACCCTCCCCAATCAGCACATGATGCAAAGAAAAAGAAAAGAAAAAAGAGGTGCAAGATGGAATTGTCCTTGGGCCCTCCCACCCACCCTTATGTTGTATAAACAAAACAGGACATGCACACTTTAACCAACCCATCATTTCAGTGACAGGGTCTGCCACACGACTGTGACTGATATGACGGGTTGGTTTGGACCCCCCCCCAAAAAAGAAGCAATTAATCTCTCCTTGCACAAACTGGCTCTACAGAGGCAAGATGTCCACCTCATCATCACCCTCCGATATATCACCGTGTACATCCCCCTCCTCACAGATTATCAATTCGTCCCCACTGGAATCCACCATCTCAGCTCCCTGTGTACTTTGTGGAGGCAATTGCTGCTGGTCAATGTCTCCGCGGAGGAATTGATTATAATTCATTTTAATGAACATCATCTTCTCCACATTTTCTGGATGTAACCTCGTACGCCGATTGCTGACAAGGTGAGCGGCGGCACTAAACACTCTTTCGGAGTACACACTTGTGGGAGGGCAACTTAGGTAGAATAAAGCCAGTTTGTGCAAGGGCCTCCAAATTGCCTCTTTTTCCTGCCAGTATAAGTACGGACTGTGTGATGTGCCTACTTGGATGCGGTCACTCATATAATCCTCCACCATTCTATCAATGTTGAGAGAATCATATGCAGTGACAGTAGACGACATGTCCGTAATCGTTGTCAGGTCCTTCAGTCCGGACCAGATGTCAGCATCAGCAGTCGCTCCAGACTGCCCTGCATCACCGCCAGCGGGTGGGCTCGGAATTCTGAGCCTTTTCCTCGCACCCCCAGTTGCGGGAGAATGTGAAGGAGGAGATGTTGACAGGTCGCGTTCCGCTTGACTTGACAATTTTGTCACCAGCAGGTCTTTCAACCCCAGCAGACTTGTGTCTGCCGGAAAGAGAGATCCAAGGTAGGCTTTAAATCTAGGATCGAGCACGGTGGCCAAAATGTAGTGCTCTGATTTCAACAGATTGACCACCCGTGAATCCTTGTTAAGCGAATTAAGGGCTCCATCCACAAGTCCCACATGCCTAGCGGAATCGCTCCGTGTTAGCTCCTCCTTCAATGTCTCCAGCTTCTTCTGCAAAAGCCTGATGAGGGGAATGACCTGACTCAGGCTGGCAGTGTCTGAACTGACTTCACGTGTGGCAAGTTCAAAGGGCATCAGAACCTTGCACAACGTTGAAATCATTCTCCACTGCGCTTGAGACAGGTGCATTCCACCTACTATATCGTGCTCAATTGTATAGGCTTGAATGGCCTTTTGCTGCTCCTCCAACCTCTGAAGCATATAGAGGGTTGAATTCCACCTCGTTACCACTTCTTGCTTCAGATGATGGCAGGGCAGGTTCAGTAGTTTTTGGTGGTGCTCCAGTCATCTGTACGTGGTGCCTGTACGCCGAAAGTGTCCCGCAATTCTTCTGGCCACCGACAGCATCTCTTGCACGCCCCTGTCGTTTTTTAAAAAATTCTGCACCACCAAATTCAAGGTATGTGCAAAACATGGGACGTGCTGGAATTTGCCCATATTTAATGCACACACAATATTGCTGGCGTTGTCCGATGCCACAAATCCACAGGAGAGTCCAATTGGGGTAAGCCATTCCGCGATGATCTTCCTCAGTTGCCGTAAGAGGTTTTCAGCTGTGTGCGTATTCTGGAAACCGGTGATACAAAGCGTAGCCTGCCTAGGAAAGAGTTGGCGTTTGCGAGATGCTGCTACTGGTGCCGCCGCTGCTGTTCTTGCGGCGGGAGTCCATACATCTACCCAGTGGGCTGTCACAGTCATATAGTCCTGACCCTGCCCTGCTCCACTTGTCCACATGTCCGTGGTTAAGTGGACATTGGGTACAGCTGCATTTTTTAGGACACTGGTGACTCTTTTTCTGAGGTCTGTGTACATTTTCGGTATCGCCTGCCTAGAGAAATGGAACCTAGATGGTATTTGGTACCGGGGACACAGTACCTCCAACAAGTCTCTAGTTGGCTCTGCAGTAATGATGGATACCGGAACCACGTTTCTCACCACCCAGGATGCCAAGGCCTCAGTTATCCGCTTTGCAGTAGGATGACTGCTGTGATATTTCATCTTCCTCGCAAAGGACTGTTGAACAGTCAATTGCTTACTGGAAGTAGTACAAGTGGGCTTACGACTTCCCCTCTGGGATGACCATCGACTCCCAGCGGCAACAACAGCAGCGCCAGCAGCAGTAGGCGTTACACGCAAGGATGCATCGGAGGAATCCCAGGCAGGAGAGGACTCGTCAGAATTGCCAGTGACATGGCCTGCAGGACTATTGGCATTCCTGGGGAAGGAGGAAATTGACACTGAGGGAGTTGGTGGGGTGGTTTGCGTGAGCTTGGTTACAAGAGGAAGGGATTTACTGGTCAGTGGACTGCTTCCGCTGTCACCCAAAGTTTTTGAACTTGTCACTGACTTATTATGAATGCGCTGCAGGTGACGTATAAGGGAGGATGTTCCGAGGTGGTTAACGTCCTTACCCCTACTTATTACAGCTTGACAAAGGGAACACACGGCTTGACACCTGTTGTCCGCATTTCTGGTGAAATACCTCCACACCGAAGAGCTGATTTTTTTGGTATTTTCACCTGGCATGTCAACGGCCATATTCCTCCCACGGACAACAGGTGTCTCCCCGGGTGCCTGACTTAAACAAACCACCTCACCATCAGAATCCTCCTGGTCAATTTCCTCCCCAGCGCCAGCAACACCCATATCCTCCTCATCCTGGTGTACTTCAACACTGACATCTTCAATCTGACTATCAGGAACTGGACTGCGGGTGCTCCTTCCAGCACTTGCAGGGGGCGTGCAAATGGTGGAAGGCGCATGCTCTTCACGTCCAGTGTTGGGAAGGTCAGGCATCGCAACCGACACAATTGGACTCTCCTTGTGGATTTGGGATTTCGAAGAATGCACAGTTCTTTGCTGTGCTGCTTTTGCCAGCTTGAGTCTTTTCATTTTTCTAGCGAGAGGCTGAGTGCTTCCATCCTCATGTGAAGCTGAACCACTAGCCATGAACATAGGCCAGGGCCTCAGCCGTTCCTTGCCACTCCGTGTCGTAAATGGCATATTGGCAAGTTTACGCTTCTCCTCCGACAATTTTATTTTAGGTTTTGGAGTCCTTTTTTTCCTGATATTTGGTGTTTTGGATTTGACATGCTCTGTACTATGACATTGGGCATCGGCCTTGGCAGACGACGTTGCTGGCATTTCATCGTCTCGGCCATGACTAGTGGCAGCAGCTTCAGCACGAGGTGGAAGTGGATCTTGATCTTTCCCTAATTTTGGAACCTCAACATTTTTGTTCTCCATATTTTAATAGGCACAACTAAAAGGCACCTCAGGTAAACAATGGAGATGGATACTAGTATACAATTATGGACTGCCTGCCGAGTGCAGACACAGAGGTAGCCACAGCCGTGAACTACCGTACTGTACTGTGTCTGCTGCTAATATAGACTGGTTGATAAAGAGATGTCTATGTAACTATGTATGTATAAAGAAGAAAGAAAAAAAAACCACGGTTAGGTGGTATACAATTATGGACGGACTGCCTGCCGAGTGCAGACACAGAGGTAGCCACAGCCGTGAACTACCGTACTGTACTGTGTCTGCTGCTAATATAGACTGGTTGATAAAGAGATGTCTATGTAACTATGTATGTATAAAGAAGAAAGAAAAAAAAACCACGGTTAGGTGGTATACAATTATGGACGGACTGCCTGCCGAGTGCAGACACAGAGGTAGCCACAGCCGTGAACTACCGTACTGTACTGTGTCTGCTGCTAATATAGACTGGTTGATAAAGAGATGTCGTAGAAGTATGTATGTATAAAGAAGAAAAAAAAACCACGGTTAGGTGGTATATACAATTATGGACGGGCTGCCGAGTGCCGACACAGAGGTAGCCACAGCCGTGAACTACCGCACTGTACTGTGTCTGCTGCTAATATATAGACTGGTTGATAAAGAGATAGTATACTCGTAACTAGTATGTATGTATAAAGAAAGAAAAAAAAACCACGGTTAGGTGGTATATACAATTATGGACGGGCTGCCGAGTGCCGACACAGAGGTAGCCACAGCCGTGAACTACCGCACTGTACTGTGTCTGCTGCTAATATATAGACTGGTTGATAAAGAGATAGTATACTCGTAACTAGTATGTATGTATAAAGAAAGAAAAAAAAACCACGGTTAGGTGGTATATACAATTATGGACGGGCTGCCGAGTGCCGACACAGAGGTAGCCACAGCCGTGAACTACCGCACTGTACTGTGTCTGCTGCTAATATAGACTGGTTGATAAAGAGATAGTATACTCGTAACTAGTATGTATGTATAAAGAAAGAAAAAAAAACCACGGTTAGGTGGTATATACAATTATGGACGGGCTGCCGAGTGCCGACACAGAGGTAGCCACAGCCGTGAACTACCGCACTGTACTGTGTCTGCTGCTAATATAGACTGGTTGATAAAGAGATAGTATACTCGTAACTAGTATGTATGTATAAAGAAAGAAAAAAAAAACCACGGTTAGGTGGTATATACAATTATGGACGGGCTGCCGAGTGCCGACACAGAGGTAGCCACAGCCGTGAACTACCGCACTGTACTGTGTCTGCTGCTAATATAGACTGGTTGATAAAGAGATAGTATACTCGTAACTAGTATGACTATAAAGAAAGAAAAAAAAACCACGGTTAGGTGGTATATACAATTATGGACGGGCTGCCGAGTGCCGACACAGAGGTAGCCACAGCCGTGAACTACCGCACTGTACTGTGTCTGCTGCTAATATATAGACTGGTTGATAAAGAGATAGTATACTCGTAACTAGTATGTATGTATAAAGAAAGAAAAAAAACCACGGTTAGGTGGTATATACAATTATGGACGGGCTGCCGAGTGCCGACACAGAGGTAGCCACAGCCGTGAACTACCGCACTGTACTGTGTCTGCTGCTAATATAGACTGGTTGATAAAGAGATAGTATACTCGTAACTAGTATGTATGTATAAAGAAAGAAAAAAAAACCACGGTTAGGTGGTATATACAATTATGGACGGGCTGCCGAGTGCCGACACAGAGGTAGCCACAGCCGTGAACTACCGCACTGTACTGTGTCTGCTGCTAATATATAGACTGGTTGATAAAGAGATAGTATACTCGTAACTAGTATGTATGTATAAAGAAAGAAAAAAAAACCACGGTTAGGTGGTATATACAATTATGGACGGGCTGCCGAGTGCCGACACAGAGGTAGCCACAGCCGTGAACTACCGCACTGTACTGTGTCTGCTGCTAATATATAGACTGGTTGATAAAGAGATAGTATACTCGTAACTAGTATGTATGTATAAAGAAAGAAAAAAAAACCACGGTTAGGTGGTATATACAATTATGGACGGGCTGCCGAGTGCCGACACAGAGGTAGCCACAGCCGTGAACTACCGCACTGTACTGTGTCTGCTGCTAATATATAGACTGGTTGATAAAGAGATAGTATACTCGTAACTAGTATGTATGTATAAAGAAAGAAAAAAAAACCACGGTTAGGTGGTATATACAATTATGGACGGGCTGCCGAGTGCCGACACAGAGGTAGCCACAGCCGTGAACTACCGCACTGTACTGTGTCTGCTGCTAATATAGACTGGTTGATAAAGAGATAGTATACTCGTAACTAGTATGTATGTATAAAGAAAGAAAAAAAAACCACGGTTAGGTGGTATATACAATTATGGACGGGCTGCCGAGTGCCGACACAGAGGTAGCCACAGCCGTGAACTACCGCACTGTACTGTGTCTGCTGCTAATATATAGACTGGTTGATAAAGAGATAGTATACTCGTAACTAGTATGTATGTATAAAGAAAGAAAAAAAAACCACGGTTAGGTGGTATATACAATTATGGACGGGCTGCCGAGTGCCGACACAGAGGTAGCCACAGCCGTGAACTACCGCACTGTACTGTGTCTGCTGCTAATATATAGACTGGTTGATAAAGAGATAGTATACTCGTAACTAGTATGTATGTATAAAGAAAGAAAAAAAAACCACGGTTAGGTGGTATATACAATTATGGACGGGCTGCCGAGTGCCGACACAGAGGTAGCCACAGCCGTGAACTACCGCACTGTACTGTGTCTGCTGCTAATATAGACTGGTTGATAAAGAGATAGTATACTCGTAACTAGTATGTATGTATAAAGAAAGAAAAAAAAACCACGGTTAGGTGGTATATACAATTATGGACGGGCTGCCGAGTGCCGACACAGAGGTAGCCACAGCCGTGAACTACCGCACTGTACTGTGTCTGCTGCTAATATAGACTGGTTGATAAAGAGATAGTATACTCGTAACTAGTATGACTATAAAGAAAGAAAAAAAAACCACGGTTAGGTGGTATATACAATTATGGACGGGCTGCCGAGTGCCGACACAGAGGTAGCCACAGCCGTGAACTACCGCACTGTACTGTGTCTGCTGCTAATATAGACTGGTTGATAAAGAGATAGTATACTACTAATATTATATATACTGGTGGTCAGGTCACTGGTCACTAGTCACACTGGCAGTGGCACTCCTGCAGCAAAAGTGTGCACTGTTTAATTTTAATATAATATTATGTACTCCTGGCTCCTGCTATAACCTATAACTGGCACTGCAGTGCTCCCCAGTCTCCCCCACAATTATAAGCTGTGTGAGCTGAGCACAGTCAGATATATATATACATTGATGCAGCACACTGGGCAGAGCAGTGCACACAGATATGGTATGTGACTGAGTCACTGTGTGTATCGTTTTTTTCAGGCAGAGAACGGATATATTAAATAAAACAAACAACTGCACTGTCTGGTGGTCACTGTGGTCGTCAGTCACTAAACTCTGCACTCTCTTCTACAGTATCACAGCCTCAGGTCAATCTCTCTCTCTCTCTCTCAACCCTAATCTAAATGGAGAGGACGCCAGCCACGTCCTCTCCCTATCAATCTCAATGCACGTGTGAAAATGGCGGCGACGCGCGGCTCCTTATATAGAATCCGAGTCTCGCGAGAATCCGACAGCGTCATGATGACGTTCGGGCGCGCTCGGGTTAACCGAGCAAGGCGGGAGGATCCGAGTCTGCTCGGACCCGTGAAAAAAACATGAAGTTCGTGCGGGTTCGGATTCAGAGAAACCGAACCCGCTCATCTCTAACTGAGAGTACTCCAGCTCTTTCCAAGTTCAAGTTTTATTTAGTCAGAGTAAAGTCTAACACTGTGTCGAGTATTACCTGAGCTCCAGAGTTCTACACTCTGTATCAAGTACATTCCAGTGTAGTTACCATCCAAGCTGTCAGCCGAGTTCATAGCAAGTCCAGTTCCAGCCTGATTCAGAGCAAGTCCGGTTCCAGCACAGTTCAGAGCAAGTCCGATTTCAGCCTGGTCACAATCAACTGACAGCTCTACTTATTCTCAAATCATACCTGTATCCTTGCATGTGTGTTCCAGTATTCTGTCCTGGTTCCTACCAAGACTCTGACTGTTCCACCAGTGCTTCCATTTGCCAGCTGTCAGTTCGATATCAATCACCATTTGTCACATTGTGCATATCCTGAGATACATGCATTCCAAGTCTCCAGACAAGGTCATCCAGCGTACAGTCATATACCTCAGACCCCATTCCAGCACGAGACTCAAATCCGGGTCTTTTTTTTTTTCTTATCAAAGAAGT
The DNA here is from genome assembly GCF_028390025.1 of Pseudophryne corroboree. Taxonomy (NCBI): domain Eukaryota; kingdom Metazoa; phylum Chordata; class Amphibia; order Anura; family Myobatrachidae; genus Pseudophryne; species Pseudophryne corroboree. Next base: position 796,382,822 of record NC_086448.1, read on the forward strand.
GTTAATGGCTATAATGTTATACATAAAGCAGCCCCAATCCCATTTCATGTTAAATGAACAACAATATAATCTCGTGGCAGCAAGTAGTGTGTGTGTGTGTGTGTGTGTGTGTGTGTGTGTGTGTGTGTGTGTGTGTGTGTGTGTGTGTGTGTTAGAGATGAGCAGGTTCGGAGTTTGCCTTCCGAGTTCGGTTCCGAGCCAGGCTCGGGTTTTCCTGCCTGACTCGGAAACCCGAAGGCGGCAAAACGTCATCATCCCGCTGTTGGATTCTCGCGGGATTTGGATTCCATATAAGGAGCAGCGCGTCACGGCCATTTTCACTCCAATCTCGGAGAGTGTATTGAGAGGACGTGACCTCAGTGTTCAGTGTCTGTGTGGGGGCAGGAAAGTGGGGTGGGGAGTCTTGTGCTGTGTTGTGCTGCTCAGTCCAGTGTAGTCAGTGTATTGTGCTGCTCAGTCCAGTCCAGTGTAGTCAGTGTATTGTGCTGCATCAGTCCAGCCAGTCACAGTGTTGGTGTCCTCTGCTGCCATATGTAGCTGTATAAAGTGGTGTTGTGTTGTGCTGCATCAGACCAGTGGTAGTGACCTGTCCATCAGTCATTCCAGTGACGATATACGCTCCTGCTATATGTCCACTGCTACAGTATTATTGTAATAATAATAACAACAACCACAAGTCCCTTACAGTGTTGTTGTGTTGTGCTGCATCAGACCAGTGGTAGTGTCCTGTCCAGCAGTCATTCCTGTGACGAGGCAGTCACAGTGGTATGCACTGCTGCTATATGTCCACTGCTACAGTGGTTATAATAATTATAACAACCACAAGTCTCTTACAGTGTTGTTGTGTTGTGTTGTGTTGCATCAGACCAGTGGTAGTGTCCTGGCCATCAGTCATTCCAGTGACGAGGCAGTCACAGTGGTATACGCTGCTGCTATATGTCCACTGCTACAGTATTATAATAATTATAACAACCACAAGTCTCTTACAGTGTTGTTGTGTTGTGTTGCATCAGACCAGTGGTAATGTCTTGTCCATCAGTCAGTCCAGTCATTCCTGTGCCGCATATTGTCTTATGTAACTCCCAAAAAATAATGGAAAACAAAAATTTGGAGAATAAAATAGGAAACGATCAAGAACCACTTCCTCCTAGTGCTGAAGCTGCTGCCACTAACCATGACATAGACGATGAAATGCCATCAACGTCGTCTGCCAAGGCCAAAGCCCAATGTGATAGTAGAGGGCATGTAAAATCCAAAAAGCCAAAGTTCAGTAAAAAGACCCAAAAAAAGATATTTAAATGGTCTGAGGAGAAACGTAAACTTGCCAATATGTCATTTACGACACGGAGTGGCAAGGAACTGCTGAGGCTCTGGCCTATGTTCATGACTAGTGGTTCAGCTTCACATGACAATGGAAGCCCTCATCCTCCTGCTAGAAAAATTAAAAGAGTTAAGCTGGAAAGAGCTCAGAAAAGAACTGCGCGTTCTGAGATGGTATCACAAATCCCCAAGGAGAGTCCAAGTGTGTCGGCGGTTGCGATGCCTGACCTTCCCAACACTGGACGGGAAGAGGTGGCTCCTTCCACCATTTGCACGCCCCCTGCAAGTGCTGGAAGGAGCACCCACAGTCCAGTTTCTGATATTGAAATTGAAGATGTCACTGTAGAAGTACACCAGGATGAGGATATGGGTATTGCTGGCGCTGAGGAGGAAGTTGACGATGAGGATAGTGATGGTGATGTGGTTTGTTTAAGTCAGGCACCGAGGGAGACACCCATTGTCCATGGGATGAAGAAGCCCATTGTGATGCCTGGGCAAACTACCAAAAAAGCCACCTCTTCGGTGCGGAATTATTTCTCCACAAATCTGGACAACAGGTGTCAAGCCATCTGTTGCCTCTGTCAATCTGTAATAAGTAGGGGTAAGGATGTTAACCACCTAGGAACATCCTCTCTTATACATCACCTGCTGCGCATTCATCAGAAGTCACTGTCAAGTTGTGAAACTTTGGGTAAGAGCGTAAGCAGTCCACTGACACCTAAATCCCTTCTTCCTCCTGTACCCAAGCTCCTGGAAGCCACACCACCAACTCCCTCAAAGTCAACTTCCTCCTCAGTCAGGAACATCAATAGTCCTGCAGGCCATGTCACTGGCAAGAGTGAGGAGTCCTCTCCTAACCAGGATTCCTCCGTAGGATCCATGAATGGTACGCCTGCTGTTGCTGCCGCTGCTGTTGTTGCTGCTGAGAGTCGATCGCCATCCCAGAGGGGAAGTCGGAAGACCACTTGTACTACTTCATCTAAGCAATTGACTGTCCAGCAGTCCTTTGTGAGGAAGATGAAATATAATAGCAGTCATCCTTTTGCAAAGCAGATAACTGAGGCCTTGACAGCTATGTTGGTGTTAGACGTGCGTCCGGTATCCGCCATTAGTTCAGTGGGACTTAGAGAATTGTTTGAGGTACTGTGTCCCCGGTATCAAATCCCATCTAGGTTCCACTTCTCTAGGCAGGCGATACCGAGAATGTACAAAGCTGTGATAAGCGTGGAAAAATGAGCCAGTGGAGAAGTTGCCCGTGGCAACCAATCAGCCATGTATATGAAATAGAGTCCCAATAAGTGTCCCAATGCATTTCGCCCCACTATCAATGGAATTTCATATCCCTTGATGACTTCTTATATTCTGCTAATAGGGCTAATTTACTTTATTATAAACTAATGAGGGGATTTAAATTAGCCACAGTAAATGACCATGGGATAATTGATACCGCAGGGCTATTCAATTAGCCCCAAAGCTAAGAGTTAATGGGGATTTTTTTTTACCTGCTTCAGTGACTTGAAAAGAAAATCTCAACTAGCTGGTTAATGGCTACTGCGACCCTGTTAACACGTGAATCCGTGAACTTTTTATGGATTCTGTGTGATAACACCTGTTAAGCCGTGTTAATGGAAGTTAACGTGCTAATTTAATGTCTGTTAATAAGGCTGTCGGATGAAAAGAGTAGTGTAATTGAATAGCCACTGGCGTTAAAGCCTTTAAAACGTTCTCATGGCTACAGTAACTAAAATCCCCCCACTCCCACCCAATGGGCTCATTTATCAATGAGTGATACATTTCACTGTGATAAATTGCACCAATCCTTTTCTGTCATTTTTCAAACCCAGCCTGTGACATGGACGTTAGAAGCTGATGGGCTGGTGCAATTTATCACTCACAGTGAATTTTATCTCTCATTGATAAATGAGCCCATGTTCCATTGTTATGCTGTTATTGCATTTTTACCTTTTTTTTTTTACCATGCACTTTGCATAAAGAAATCTATGCTACTCCTTTTCTTACGGCCTCGTAAATTTAAATGACACACTCAAACAGGTTTTTGGGGATCCGTACATATTTAACTGTAAAATCTCTCTGTGTTAATGAGACTTTAAAGTTTAAACAGGTTAACGTCTTGTTAAAAGCTCCAGAACCCAAGTTTAAAAAACACATAAAAAAACAATTAAATTGGAATTGTCCATAAATAACAGTTACTGTCTGTCTCCACGGTGAGCTATCCTCTCAGACTGTTTCATAACCACAGCACAGTAGTTTTACATTTGGAGGAGTTCATACACTGAGCATCAAATTATTATAACCACCAGGCAATATAACGCAGAGTAGCTATTCTGTAGATAAGTTCCACCGAAGGCTGTAGGAGCCCTGAGGGACATTAAACCACAGGGAGCTTGAGTGTTGCCCCCTTTAATATTGTGCTGGTAGTTTCCCCTTTAAGGCAGTGAGATTCATTTTTAACAGCCAATTCTAGCTAAATGTATATGTACTTGCAATCAGGGCCATCTTAACATATGGGCACACTAGGCAGCTGCCCAGGGCCCCACAATTTTAGGGCCCTCCAAGGTGGATGGTGGTCACACTATCAGCGCACCCAGGCAGCATTGTCTACCTGCCTACCAGCCTGCAGCCAGACAGTGAATGGCTGTCAGCATGCTGATTGGAGTATGTCTGGAACTATCCACCAATCCGAGTGCCCACAGCCATTTTAAGCATGTGGAGTGACAGCGCAGGCCCACAGAGGGGCATGTTATTTTTGTAAAATTGGTCCCTATAAATTGGTGAGTAGGGGCCCCGGTGCATTGCATTACCCGGGGCCTACTATGTTGTAAAGACGGCCCTGCTTGTAATTAACTAATAATCCCGGAACTGAGGTAAATGTGTTATCTGGCCATCACTCAAACAGTCCCATTTAAATGATGAAGTCCAGGGGTCTGTAGATCGCCCTGAATAACTGTTGATTCTGCTTACCAAATATTGTTATTTAATATTGCAGCCAAATGCTGGGAAATCTCAGCTAGATCTCACAGTAACAAACGCACCACTTCTCAGTCCAGCCGAGAGACGCGACTGGAGCTTCAGCCAGCTGTAGCACACTGTTAAAAATAAAAACAAATTGGACTTCCTTTATTGGTGACCTTTGTTTCCTCACACAGCTTTCCTTATGTATATTACTGAACACAAAGGTTTCAGGACTGATTCTAGGGATGGCCATCGGTGGGTAAATCAGCAGACCCCCCCCCCCCCCCCCCCCTTTTCCCCGTACACACAGCCAGATGCACCAATAAATCTGTAGAATACAGAGGCGGAAGGCTGTGCTGCACTGCCGACGCAATATGTCTGTTAACGACGTCGTTCACAGACGGGATGTAATTATGTGACCAGCGGTCAGGAGACCGATGGCCAAATAACCTCCCCTTACATCCCACCCCCTCACAATCCCGACAGTCGACATGCCAACCAACAGGGACTATTCCCACTCGTGGGTATCCACGACACCAATAGAGTAGGAATAGAACCCGTGGCGACCATAGGTCGCCACTGACCCCGCAAGGGGCTTGCTGCACTAGCCACCCCCCGCTGGGATTCCGCTGCTGGGATTCCGCTGCCAGGATCCCGGCGTCGGTATGCTGACTGGTGGTCTCCTGACCACCAGTCACGGATACCACTCCCTTCACAGATATATCAGGTGTACACACCCGCCGACGAGCTCACGACATATCGCCTGTTTAGGTTACTGTATATCGCCTAATGTGTACACAGCATAAGACAGTTATAATTTTTTTTCTTATAATTTGAACCCCATTTTTGGGCTCAGCTATTTAACCCATATTAGTTATTTAGATATAAGACCCTGATCATGTGGAGTATCGATCTTTCTATCTTCCTCTTCCTCCTCCCCCCTTTTCTTTGGATATATTACAATAAGTGAGAGTTCAATATTAATATTAATATCTTTATGAGTATTATGCATATGTCCGATTGATAGATATGTATTAAACTAATCTCCGGGACCTGCCTTCCCCAGCAAGGTTATTTTAAATATGACTAATACCATCTCCTTCTGATAATTCCCATTCTTACCAATAACTACGAGCCAGTGTTATTGTGGTTACCCAGGCAACGCGCAGTCCAGCGCGTTGCCATGACACTGATCACGATGCCCTGAGTTACGTGTGTGCGTGACGTCCGGGCGCGAGGTGATGACACAGTGTTGTTATTCATGAGGCCACGTCACCCGCAATGCGCGATTGGACGTACAGTTAAGAAGCTCCCTGAATACGTGTCCGGGCGCAATAGGGTGACGCTTTGTTTACATTGTTGCGTCACCGATTGTGTGCATCCGGACGCATTATGAGACTATCCATGAGACTACCCTTGATATACAAGTACTCAGCTGCATGTTTATCATATATTTAAATAAATAAGTAACTAACAAAATGCGGATGAGTCTGGTGTTCAATCTTCTCATAACTATGATGAATTCGGACTGAAGTCCACCCCGTTTTTTTCCCCTAACTCCTCTATGTGTACGAGGAAGAATGGTCATGTGACCGGATTTAAAATATGTTTTTAATATAAATGATAAGTTTTAGGATAATGATTGTATAATTTATTACATATAGGAAGCAGGATTAATAATCTATATTATGTCTGTCATTTTTTGGTCATCTAATGAGATGGGAAGGTCTTAATTTGTTACACATGCAAATGAGCAGCCATATTGAAAGGGGTATATAAACCCCCTCCAGCAGGACCAGTAGCACCTTGAAAAAGTTGCGTGAATGCAACGAAACGTGTCGGTGAGACCTACTGCTGTGTGTCTACTCCCACCATTTGGAAGCTTTGAGGATAACGACCTGAACCAAGTCCGTGGATACACTTCCTAATTGGATCCATTCTTTGAGGGACCTCTCACACCGTGGAAAACTGAACCATCACCACCGTAAAGGGACTGCTTTCTGCGGACGCTGATCCGCTTAAACGCCTTCAAAAAGACATTGATGGTAACTATATAAACAAACACGGTTGATCTGCCTTGGTCATTTTGGGACCCTCAGGGACTGCTTTAAAAGGAACAGGTCTATTGAACTATACAGTTTCTTGATCCTCATATCAATGAATGGGAGTAGCACTCTCTTTTTATTAGAATTGATTTTATTATTACTTATATTGATTGTGCACTATTATGTTTTATGAATTCTGCTCTTATTAATATTAAATCATGTGGATACTGTAACCGACCTTTCTCATTGATGACCAATTAGCGCTACATTTCTTTGTGCTTGTATAACGCTGGGCATGGCTAGGAGCTCTCATTGGGTTAGCAGCTGGTCTATCACACCCAGTCCCACACAGGTTACATCCAATGGGAGGCTCTGTCCTTTGGCTGCTGTGTGTTCCCAGAGCAAGATTAACAATGGGGCTGATGGAGCTGCAGCTCCAGGTCCACACCCCAATATAGGCCCACTACATCTGCAGCACCATACCCTCTAACAATTTACACATAAAAATCGGTACAAATTCGAAAAAGGGGCATGGCCAGGCCCCTTTTCCTGTACTTTCAATGGAAGTTTGGAGAGCCAAAAATCGGTACATAAAAAATAGGTACTGTACCTGCCAAAAAGGTACAGCTGGGGGGCATGCCACTGCATCTGCAGCAAGTCTCTGCGCTGTAGATAGGGGGAAAAAATCCTTTTAATGCAGCGTAATATGTCCTTCTGCCAGTCCACCTACCCCTCCGGCATCAACAATCCCCACTCCCTAGCCGCGGCGCAGGTGGAACAAATGCTGCTACGGCCACCGGCATAGATGTGTATGAAAGCAGCGCAGTGGAAGGCTTTCATAGCCCTCCCTGCGCCGGGTACTCTCTAAGCCCCGAAGCCTGCTCTGCGCGTGATGTCACAGAAGTGCCTCCCCCCCTCAGCCACGCCCAGATCCCCAGAGGCCCTGACTCCGCAACACAGCACCTGGGCTGCCGGCCTGGAAGCCCCGAGATGGCTAATGTAACGGATAGAGTGGGTGATATCGCGGAGGGTAATGTCTGGACCAGTGGCGTAACTACTGCCCCCGCAGTCCTCGCGGTGGCTTGGGGGCGAAGGGCTGCGGGGGCGCCACTGATTTACAGCAGACTGACATGCGGACGAGCGTCCGCATGTCAGTCTACTTTCTCCTTCCCTCCGCCGCTTGTTGGAGGGACACGGAGGGCACAGCGTGTGCCTCTCCTGTGTCCCTCCTGCATCATCTCCGGCGGCCGCGGGTCTAATAGGGGGAAGTGCCGTTCGTGAGCTCTAATTGGCTCACGGACGGCACTTCCCCCTATTAGACCTGCGGCCGCCGGAGATGATGCAGGAGGGACACAGGAGAGGCACACGCTGTGCCCTCCGTGTCCCTCCAACAAGCGGCGGCGGCGGCGGGGGACAACGACGAAGTAATATCTGGCACTGGGGCATATATGGCACTGGGGGGGATATCTGGCACTGGGGCATATATGGCACTGGGGGGGTGATATCTGGCACTGGGGGGGATATCTGGCACTGGGGCATATATGGCACTGGGGGGGGAGGGGTATCTGGCACTGGGGGGGCGGATATCTGGCACTGGGGGGGATATCTGGCACTGAGGCATATCTGGCACTGGGGGGGATATCTGGCACTGGGGCATATATGGCACTGGGGGGGGGTGATATCTGGCACTGGGGGGGGATATCTGGCACTGGGGCATATATGGCACTGGGGGGGAGGGGTATCTGGCACTGGGGGGGCGGATATCTGGCACTGGGGGGGATATCTGGCACTGGGGCATATATGGCACTGGGGGGGATATCTGGCACTGGGGGGGATATCTGGCACTGGGGCATATATGGCACTGGGGGGGTGATATCTGGCACTGGGGGGGATATCTAGCACTGGGGCATATATGGCACCACTGGGGGGGAGGGGTATCTGGCACTGGGGGGGCGGATATCTGGCACTGGGGGGGATATCTGGCACTGGGGCATATATGGCACTGGGGGGGGGATATCTGGCACTGGGGGGGATATCTGGCACTGGGGCATATATGGCACTGGGGGGGGGGATATCTGGCACTGGGGGGGATATCTGGCACTGGGGCATATATGGCACTGGGGGAGGGGATATCTGGCACTGGGGCATATATGGCACTGGGGGGGGATATCTGGCACTGGGGCATATATGGCACTGGGGGGGGGGATATCTGGCACTGGGGGGGATGTCTGGCATGGGGCATATCTGGCACTGGGGGGGGATATCTGGCACTGGGGGAGAATATCTGGCACTGGGGGCATATATGTCACTGGGGGCATATATGTCACTGGGGGGGGGGATATCTGGCACTGGGGGCATATATGGCACTGGGGGGGAATATCTGGCACTGGGGCAGAATATCTGGCACTGGGCCAGAATATCTGGGGCAGAATATATGGGGGCATATATGGCACGGGGGGGGGGATATCTGGCACTGGGGGCATATATGGCACTGGGGGGGAATATCTGGCACTGGGGGGGAATATCGCACTGAGGGGGAATATCTGGCACTGGGGGCATATATGGCACGTGGGGCATATATGGCACTGGGGGGGAATATGTGGCACTGGGGGCATATGTGGCACTGGGGGGGTATATGTGTACCTGGCACATGGGGGGGGGCTATATTTGACACTGGGGGCATGTGAGTACCTGGCACCGTGGGGGAATATCTGGCACTGGGGACATATGTGGCACAGGGAGCACAGCCCTAGCAACAAGGACTACCTCCTAGCAACGAGCATGACACCCAGTGCATGAAACACCTGACAACGAGCATGACACCCAGTGCATGAAACACCTGGCAACGAGCATGACACCCAGTGCATGAAACCCCTGGCAACAAGCATGACACCCTGAGCATGAAAACCCCTGGCACCGTGCATGGAACCAAGAGCATGAAAGCCCTGGCAACGAGCATGACACCCAGTGCATGAAACCCCTGACAACGAGCAGGTAATTGAAAAGTAATTAGAAGCCTTACTGTAGGACTTAATGTGTAATGGGCATTACGGTGTGTGGCATAATGTATCACGGACATTGCGGTGTGTGTCATAATGTGTCACAGGCATTGCGGTGTATGGTATACTATATCGCGGGCATTGAGTTATGTGGTATAATGTCTCAGGGTCATTGCAGTGTGTGGCATAATGTATCACGGACATTGCGGTGTGTGTCATAATGTGTCAGGCATTACGGTGTGTGGTATACTATATCACGGGCATTGTGGTATGTGGTATAATGTCTCAGGGTCATTGCAGTGTGGCATAATACATAACGGGCATTGCGGTGTGTGGCATAGGGTATAATGGGCAGGGCATTGCGGTATGTGTCACTGGCATTACGGTGTATGGTATACTATATCACGGGCATTGTGGTATAATGTCTCAAGGTCATTGCAGTGTGTGGCATAATGTGTCACAGGCATTGTATGTGCTATAATGTATCGGGCATTGCAGTGTGTGGCATAATGTATCACGGACATTGCGGTGTGTGTCATAATGTGTCACAGACGTTGTATGTGCTATAATGTATCAGGGGCATTGCAGTGTGTAGCATAATGTATAACGGGCATTGCGATTCCTGTCATAATGTGTCACAGGCATTACGGTGTGTGGCATAATGTGTCACAGGCATTACGGTGTGTGGCATAATGTGTCAGGGGCATTACAGTGTGTGCATATTGTGTCATGTGCATTATTGTGTGCGGCATAATGTCTAAGGGCCATTGCAGTATGTGGCATAATGTATACTGGGCATTACTATAAGGAGGAAAAATGACAAATAATGTAAGGGGCATGAATCAGGATTATTTTTCTTTCCTGTGGTGGCTAACGTCTGGGCGTGCAGGTTGCAAAACTGGGGTATAAGGTAGTCTTTTCCTGCAATGCCACGCCCCTTTATGAGAAACCACGCCCATTCCAACAAAACCACGCCCCTTTTTTGCTGCGCGCGCATATTTAGCCCTTTCTTGCTCCCAATTATGGGGCATGGGGGGGGGGGGGGGGGCGCCGAAGAATTTTTTGGCTTGGGGGAGAAAAATTTCTAGTTACGCCACTGGTCTGGACGCTGAATCAATGTAAAAGGTGACAGTGCTGTGCAGTGCAGTGCAGTGCAGTGCAGTGGGTGTGCTGTGTCACTGACACTGCACAGCACTCTCACCTTTTACAGTGATTCAGCGAGTCAGTCAGTTCTGCCAGCCAGTCACTACTGTTAGTGCCGGTGTCCCAACGCGCCGCATTACAAGGAAGTAGACGCAGTAAATAAACTACAGCTCCGAGCAGCCCTTAGTGCCGAAGCATTCCGGCGCTAAGGCCTGCTGGGAGCTGTAGTTTATTGAGTGCATCTTATCCCCTGTAGTGCGGCGCGTTGAGACACCGGCGCTAACAAAAGTGACTGGCTGCTTCGCTGCTGTGTGAGTCTCCGGGAGAGCCACTGCCAAATGGAGGACAGCAGCCTAGCTGCTTCCAGGAGGAGAAGCAGGAGAAGCATTACCTGCCCCTCCCCCACTCACAGTACCTCCGGGCCCCATCCGTGGCACCCCTACACACCCCTTTACCACCGGACCCATACCCCACCCGCAGCACCCCGCACCCATCCCACACCCACCCGCGGTACCACCGCACCCACCCCTCCCCCACCTGCGGCACCCCCACAACTTCTCCTCTCCACCCGCGGTGGCTCCGGTCCCCATGCGCAGCACCCAAGCACCCGACCCTCCCCCACCCGTGTCACCATCGCACCAGCCCCTCGCCCCGCGCCCTCCCGCAACCACCCCTTCCCCACCCGTGGCACCCCCGGACCCCCTACCCCATCCGCGTCTCCCCCGCATCCGCCACTACCCCAACCACAGCACCTACTAGGTGATTCATCAGGCCCTGCGTGCACTGTTCATGCCGTTGCAAGGGGCTACAACCCCTTACCCATCGCACGCCCTTTGTCCGTGCAATATTTAACCACTCACACAATTATGATTGGAGGTAATACTCCATATAATACAAATATTGCACGCCACAAGGGCGTGCAAGGGTTAAGGGGGTGTAGCACCTTACGACGGTGTGAAGAGCGCCCGTAGGGCGCAATGCATCACATAGTGTATATATATATATATATATATATGCAAATATTTATTTTTAAAATGTTTCTGAACCCCATCGCTCTGTTTCCCATTCTCTACCGCTGCGCATATTTCTCCACCCTCTCCGTTATTCTCCTGCCTTTCCCATAGCGACGCCATCTTTGCCGCACAGCTACCCCTGCCATCTTCAACTGCAGAGCTACAGTGTGTCAAAGGCACAGAAGATCAGGATGAAAACTCACCAAAACTGTGTGCTGTTTATTTTCTGAGCTGACTGAATGACTTTGAATCCGCGATTATAAAGGGATTAAGCTCTGTCTTTGGAAAGAGATGATGTAGTCTCCGTCAGTAATTGCACATTATATCCTCTCTTTTGTATGTTTTAATTATGTACCAACATGCCTCTAATTGCCTCTTTGTATATAACACGCACATGTGCCTGTATCGCAGTGACTTCCTTAAACGTCAGTTTCATAAATCTCTGCTCTGTGGTTTCAGCGTTGCTTTACTTCAAGGCAAATCATTCTCCCTTTTGTTTTCACTTAATTAGGCCATTTTCTGAGAATTGGCTATTAGCACAGATCTGATAGCAGCAAGTGGTGTTACGCTTCAGCGATCGCGCCAGTTCCAATGTAATTTACAGTAATTGTAAAGTTATCAAGTGAACGTTCTACTATATTTATTACTTGGCTCCTCAGCCCAGCTGGGATTAGACTGGAAATGAAGTGCTCGTATACAGATTGTCCGCATTAGGAAGACGCGGCCTCTCACTGTCAACATTAACTCAACAAGTAGAAAGCATGAACTGTTACGGATATATAATGAAGTGTGTGTGTGTAGGAGGCACATTAGAATCTAAAGGGGAACATTTATAGACATAGATGGATCATCCATTAGGCAGCTTAGGCTCCTGCCTAGGGCCTACTAAGTATTGAGGGGCCCATATTACCTGAAGGTTGGATAGGCAAACCAGTGTGTCCATGAAGACCCTTCTACAAATACTGAAGCTATAGTTAAACAAAAGGTGTGTACTTGGCAATGATTGGACGTTTCCCCCCAGGGGACATCCTGTAGGGGAAGTGGCTACTGTGAAATGGGTCGGGGCTGGAAATCATGGCCAGTATTTACTAAAAATCCGAGTTTGGCCGATTTGTGTTTTTTTTTCTAAGTCCCAATCCGGGAATTCACTAAGCACCAATCTCGGCAGTGTCTGGTCTATTCGTAATGGTTTGAATGACAACGTTCCGAAATACGAATGAATCGACCATCGGTCAAACGCGGCTGTTATTTCATAGAATACGGGAATTCACTATTCATTCGTATTTGGGTGTTAGTCTCTGAGTGCTCAAATGCGGTCGTATTTTTTTGCGATTCATTTAAAAAAGCGGCAAAAAAATAGACCTGCTTTTTTCAGTCGTGTTTACATGTGTTGCAAATAAAAAAATCACTCACACCTGAATTAGGATGCCTATAAAAGGATGTTAGGCCCATTTCAATACACCTACACTCAGAAATGGCAGCAGGACTGTGGGCCAGTGATCTTTTGTGTGCTGTGGGATTCCTCAGACTCAGACATCAGCCTGTAAGTACCCAGGGCCAAGAAACTGAACATGGTCAGCAGGTTGTACAGGTTCCACGGAGGCTGCGCAGGCCTCGTTTTTTTAGGGGGCGTTTAAACTTGAACGCATTGTCCGATGATAAGGTCATACAGATGTTCCGTCTAAATCGTAACAACATTTTCCGTCTGTATGACCTTGTCAAACTGGGCCTAGACCCTGAGACAGCACGCTCTCGCCCTGTCTCAGGCCTGCACAAACTCCTGGCTGTGTTGCACTTTCTGGCTACTGGCAGCTTTCAGGCTGTGTCTGGGGATGTCATAGGAATCTCACAGCCCTCATTTTCCAGAATCTTAACACAGGTTATGTATACCTAACGACCTCTTCTGTTTTGTGTTTGTTTTAATTTCTCGGTGGCCAGTTCTGTCCTGAAATCTCATGTTTATTGTTCTTTCAAATGTACACACAGGTGTTGGCTGTTTTACAGCCCCACATCGAGGCCTCAATCTGCTCTCCTACCCAGGAGTCTCAGTGGCATGCCATCAGGGTAGATTTCTATGAGCTGGCTGGCATGCCCAATGTGCTTGGAGCCATAGATTGCACACACATTCAGCTGAGACCACCTAGGGGCAGGCAGCACATATATACAAACCGCCATTTCGAACACTCCACAAATGTGCAGGTGGTTTGCGATGCAAATCTCAAAATAACGAGTGTTGTTGCTGGTTACCCTGGGGGCTGACATGACTCCTTCATCCTCAGTCAGTCATCCCTCTTTGATAAGTTTGAGGATGGACAAATGCCAGATGAATGGCTGCTGGGTATGTAATTTGATATGTGTAGGCCTGCGTATACTTTGTCCAAATACAGGTACAGATGTATTAACCTGTAGAAGGCATAAGGAAGTGAGAAACCAATGATCTGTGCAAGGTGATAAAGGCACCAGCCAATCTGCTCCAATATGTAAATTAACATTTAGGAACAGATTGTCTGCTGCCTTTATTACCTTGCACATATCACTGTTTTTTCACTTCCTTATGCCTTCTACAGGTTAATACATCTGCCCCACAGTGTGTTACTTATGTGTTGCTGTATCTTAACATGAATCACGTTACTATATCTGTCTTTTAGGTGATAGAGGATATGGCTGTTTCTCTTTGCTTCTAACTCCATTGTCCCGACCTGATACCCCTGCTGAACACAATTACAATAATGCACATAAGTCCACGCGGAATGTGAGAGAAAGATGTTTTGGTGTGCTGAAATCTAGGTTTCGGTGTCTGGATAAGTCTTGTGGCCTTTTGTTGTATAGTCCCTCCAAGGTGACTAAAATTGTGTTCTGCTGCTGCTTTCTTGATAACATGTGTTTGCAACAACATCTGCCACATGTTGAGGAGGAGGAGGAGGAAGAAGAAAGCAGCCAGCAAGCAGAGGAATTAGAGACATCTGGTGATACTTGGAGTACTGATGTAGGGAGGCAGGTTAGGCAACAGATCATCAATCGCTATTTCTTAGGTAAGCTTGGTTTGCTTATTTCATTTGTTGTGTAATCATAAATAGATGTTTTGCCTTTTTTACCAAAATCCATTACTCAGAATGTGTCTGTCTCCTTGACACATACAAACATACCCTCGCTATATGAAAAACAAATGTCGCATGTGTATTGTGTGTATTTTTAATCTCAAAACAACAGATTATGAGTGGCATGCATTAAGTCTGGATAAGTGATCGTAAACTTGCAGTGCTAATTTCTTACAAGCCCACATCATCCATTTAGTATTTAACTTTATCATTGTGTGTAACGTCCTAATGCACAGGTTCACAAACTCGGCCCTCAGGACCACACACAGTGCATGTTTTTCTCGTAACCCAGTAGAAGCACAGGTGTATGAATTACTCACAGACATATGTTAAAAGGTTCACAGGTGGAGCTAATTATGTCACTTGTGATTCTGTGAGGAGACCTGCAAAACATGCACTGTGTGGGTTCCTGAGGGCCGAGTCTGAGAACCTGTTTTCCAAAAAAACACTACTCAACATATAATATGTTAGCCTTGAGGAATACATGTGTCCCTATGTGTGATGCAACATCATATTTAAGACTCACAAACTTACTGTTATCAGGAATAATTTATTTCCTAATGTTTGATGCTGTAAACTTGATGATGTGTAAGTAAATACACAGTTTGCCAGACATATACATTATTATACACAATTTTTGTTTTTTGTTGTAAAAGTACATATTTGTTTGTTTCAGCATCATGTGTAAAAACATTCTTAATAATTTTTTACACACACAAACATGTCCCAACAATACTGACATTCATTTGGACAATGTTTTTCAAACAAAACAAAGGCAACATATTACAAGCTTTTTACACAACTCAATTGTGTTCTTCTTGTAATGTTGTATAGATAAGATAGCTAAGATATGTATCACTAACATTGTAATTTGGATTGTCTGCAGGCAAAGAGAATGATTGGAATCTAGAAAGAGTAATGATTAGAAAAAAATCAAGTGGTCAGTTTACTTCCTGCTAAAGACATTCTGCCTGGCTGGCAATTATTGTATCTGCAGGCAAAGAGAATGATTGGAATCTAGAAAGAGTAATGATTAGAAACAAATCAATTGGTCAGTTTACTTCCTGCTAAAGACATTCTGCCTGGCTGGCAATTATTGTATCTGCAGGCAAAGAGAATGATTGGAATCTAGAAAGAGTAATGATTAGAAAAAAATCAAGTGGTCAGTTTACTTCCTGCTAAAGACATTCTGCCTGGCTGGCAATTATTGTATCTGCAAGCAAAGAGAATGATTGGAATCTAGAAAGAGTAATGATTAGAAAAAAAATCAAGTGGTCAGTTTACTTCCTGCTAAAGACATTCTGCCTGGCCGGCAATTATTGTATCTGCAGGCAAAGAGAATGATTGGAATCTAGAAAGAGTAATGATTAGAAAAAAATTAAGTGGTCAGTTTACTTCCTGCTAACATGTATGTGTGGCTCCATCAACATTTCCCTCCTCCAATACAAAAAAAAATGTTAATGAATAAATGTGCGTACTAAATTTATGTGTTTTTTTTTGGCCCACTTATAATTAATGATGTTGAAAAAAGGGTCAAGGAGCTAAGTGTTATATTTTTTTAGCAACAAAAACACTTGCTAACTATTTTGAGTTACTTATCACAAATGTCTAACTTGTTTTTTTTTCACGTTTTTTTGGGTGGCTGCTTGTCCTGCCCTTTGCCTTTAGCACTGTCATGTTGTCGTGCTCTGGTGGACCGTCTTGGTGGTGATGAGACTGGCGTGATATTTGGAGTAGTCGTACCAGAACTGCTGCTTGTTTGCTGTTGGTGCATGCATCTGAGTGTTTCATTCAGGTTAGTGAGGGTGGCATTGAGTTCACGTGTAGCAGCATTTTGATTGTCTACTATTCGGAATAAACTTTCATTAATCTTTTGATTGTTTTGAAAAATGCTCATATAACTTTGCTGTTGTCTGTGCTGTTCTTCCATTATGCGCTGTAAGTTGCCCATGACCTGTGTAATGTCTGTACGCATGAGTTCCATGGTATTGCCTATTCTGGTTGTTTGTTCATTTTGTCTACTCAGATTTCTTGATATTATTCTGAGGTGAGATGGTAGGCTTGCAAACATTTGTGTCTGCCTATGCAGGCAATCTTCATTAGTGGCCTGCTGTCTAGCCCAAATAGTCCAAAACACCTGATCAGGGCCTTGTGTTCCTGGTATTGTTGGGCTGTGTTGTGGTGGTGGTATGCTTTGCTGTGGTGGTGTACTCACAGGTGCTGGGGGCTCATTCCTTGCATTAATAGCTGCATTTCTATATGTTTGTCTCCTCCATGTCATGTGTTGGTGTTGTTGCGGAGGGATGCTTTTCCCAGGACTCGAAGCTGAAATGTTAAACAAATCTCCGTTAGCTATCCATATGTTTGTGAAATGTTAAAAAATCACTACACATGGAACACATGTCATTCACTGTTGCTTTCAGCTATTCTGGCTAGCAACATCATCACTCATAGCTTAAATACATACATATGCCTGTTTGAGGCAAATGTGTCTGGTTACTTAATTGTGAAAGCAAACACTTTAGTTTTATTGTAGCTCACACATACTCCACCATAAAAACACATTGGAATACATAATGTGTTACCTTATAGCTTTGTTCAAACAACATAGTAATGTTTTTATATGTATTTTGCAATGTTACCTCAAGCACACATGTGAATTTTGGAAAAAACAACCTTACTTTTTGCAAACAAACCAACATGCTTTTTTGTTGCAGCATCTTACACCCAATGTCATACTGTATGGCTCAAGTGGACATACATATCTTTACTGGATGTGGACAAGGCCATTTAGCTTGGATTCCATTTCAGCTTTTACTTACTGCGGTAAGTATTTTAGTTTTGGTTGTGTTTTGACTTAATGCGGTTATGACTGATTTTGATTATGTTCTGACATTTTACACATTTTTTTCAGTTTGATACTCACAATCAAGATGAGGGGAGTGTGGATGACGTATTGGAGGTGTGTCCAAAATTTGGAGTGGGGGTACAGAACATACGGACGATAATCTTCGTGGCGGGGTAGCCTGCTGTGTTTGTGCTGGGACATACGACCTTGCTTTCTTTTCGGCCACAGGTTTTTTGTGGTGATGTCTTACAGAAGTGCCACTTCTGCTGCTCCATACTTCTTTTGATGGACCTTTTTTTTGTTATGCCCATTCCTTTACAAGCATACCCTATACTACAATGGACACTTTACCTGCTTCCGCAGCGTCATCATCATCAGATGTAATAGGAGTTACTGGCCGACGAGTAGTACTGCTTTTTTCAGACACTGTATAAAATGAATTATATTAAAAAATCATGCTATTGGGTATACATCCACCCATTATGCTTATAAACATTTATTCTTTAAGAAATGCTTGGTTTTTATTTAAAACAAACATAAGGACCAGAAAAAAACAATAAAAAAAAAAAAAACAATGACCAAAACACATATGCACTATGGCAACATCAACACAGGAAAACATGTACAGGACACTGACATAGGCCACAAGTTCAAGAAAAGATAAAAAAAAAAACCACTCAACTTCATTTTGTATTGGAAGGAAAAATATTACAGATGCAATATATCATTTGCTCTGTGATGTGGCACTCCAAAGACACATTACCACTATATGAGCAAAAACAAAATGCAGCAATTTATAAAAAAAATTACACTGCAGTGTGGTGTCACGGTACAAATACAAGCAAAAAAAAATATATATTGTTTTTTAAATTAAATAATTAACATTATCTAAAGATGACATTACACATGTAAGTGGTTTCCAAACCACTTTCCAGTACTCCAGCCTCTAACATGACAACCACTGTTTTTTAAAAATTGCACATGGATCACTTAAATATAAAACATAGTCACAATTTAAAAAAAAAAAAAACGCCCAAAAGGAAAACATTATTGCAGGACAATTCAGAGACACACCAAGTCCAAACTACACATGCAAAATATCTGTCTGAAAAACACGACATACAATAAAGTAAGATGTTACATTGGCTTTTATATAAAACATTAACCAAAACAATGTATTTGCTGACACACACTTGAAGATGGGAGTAATATGCAACATCACATGACACACTTTACAAAAAATAAATAAAAAAATTAAAAAAAGAATGTAAATGCAAATACACATGCTCACCATTCTTCCTGGGCCTATCTGAATCCCGGACATGGGTTGCAGAGACAACTTCTGGAGGGATTACACTCCGCATGGGCTCCTCATACTCCAGATAACTTGCAATATAGGGCTGGCCACCACCGGTTTTCCGAGCCTCCTTGGCCATTTTGGACTTGACACGTCGCTTTATGTCATAGTACCATTTGTGGCACGTGTCCTCCGTCCGCTTGACCACCCCCTCACTATTGACAGCAGCAACACCTTTCGCCCACAACACTGTATTCCTCCGTGTTGGCACCTTGGCGGACTCAGGGCCAAATAGCTGCCTCTGATACTTCATCAGCTCACGCACCAATGCCACATTTTCAGCAAAACTAAACTTTACATTCCGCCCAGTCTTAGTAGTGGTGCGTGGCTGCGGAGCACTCTGACTGTCACTATCACTTGAGGCTGCTGCAGCAACCTCACCCACCTCCTCCACCTCACTAACACTCACCTCCTCCACCTGACCAACCTCCTCCCCCTCACTCACACCCTCCACCTCTGAGTCACACATAATTGTGTGTCTAAACAGTTAACACAGGGGATAAAAAAGACAAACAACACACTCCTCCACTACCACTACACAACTCACACACACACACACACACACACACACACACACACACACACACACACTGACAAGGGACTATAAAGAAAAATAACTTGGACTAAAAATGAGACAAAACCACAAAATGCAAGACAACAAGAATGACAAGACGACTTTCAAACACAATACCACACTCAGAAATCACTACCAACACTCCTCTTCAAACCACAAATTCACCTACCTCCACAGCACAACCTCCCTCCTCCTCACCACTAACTAAACCCACGAGGTGCGGACGGTTTGGGGCGTATTTATTAGTGATGAGCACCGGAAATTTTTCGGGTTTTGTGTTTTGGTTTTAGGTTCGGTTCCGCGGCCGTGTTTTGGGTTCGAACGCGTTTTGGCAAAACCTCACCGAATTTTTTTTGTCGGATTCGGGTGTGTTTTGGATTCGGGTGTTTTTTCAAAAAACCCTAAAAAACAGCTTAAATCATAGAATTTGGGGGTCATTTTGATCCCAAAGTATTATTAACCTCAATAACCATAATTTCCACTCATTTTCAGTCTATTCTGAACACCTCACACCTCACAATATTATTTTTAGTTCTAAAATTTGCACCGAGGTCGCTGGATGACTAAGTTCAGCGACCCAAGTGGCCGACACAAACACCTGGATCATCTAGGAGTGGCACTGCAGTGTCATGCAGGATGGCCCTTCCAAAAAACACCCCCCAAACAGCACATGACGCAAAGAAGAAAAAAAAGAGGTGCAATGAGGTAGCTGTGTGAGTAAGCTAAGCGACCCTAGTGGCCGACACAAACACCTGGCCCATCTAGGAGTGGCACTGCAGTGTCACGCAGGATGGCCCTTCCAAAAAACACCCCCCAAACAGCACATGACGCAAAGAAAAAAAGAGGCGCAATGAGGTAGCTGTGTGACTAAGATAAGCGACCCAAGTGGCCGACACAAACACCTGGCCCATCTAGGAGTGGCACTGCAGTGTCACGCAGGATGGCCCTTCCAAAAACTACTCCCCAAACAGCACATGACGCAAAGAAAAATGAAAGAAAAAAGAGGTGCAAGATGGAATTGTCCTTGGGCCCACCCACCCACCCTTATGTTGTATAAACAGGACATGCACACTTTAACCAACCCATCATTTCAGTGACAGGGTCTGCCACACGACTGTGACTGAAATGACGGGTTGGTTTGGACCCCCACCAAAAAAGAAGCAATTAATCTCTCCTTGCACAAACTGGCTCTACAGAGGCAAGATGTCCACCTCATCATCATCCTCCGATATATCACCAAGTACATCCCCCTCCTCACAGATTATCAATTCGTCCCCACTGGAATCCACCATCTCAGCTCCCTGTGTACTTTGTGGAGGCAATTGCTGCTGGTGAATGTCTCCACGGAGGAATTGATTATAATTCATTTTAATGAACATCATCTTCTCCACATTTTCTGGATGTAACCTCGTACGCCGATTGCTGACAAGGTGAGCGGCGGCACTAAACACTCTTTCGGAGTACACACTTGTGGGAGGGCAACTTAGGTAGAATAAAGCCAGTTTGTGCAAGGGCCTCCAAATTGCCTCTTTTCCCTGCCAGTATAAGTACGGACTGTCTGACGTGCCTACTTGGATGCGGTCACTCATATAATCCTCCACCATTCTTTCAATGGGGAGAGAATCATATGCAGTGACAGTAGACGACATGTCCGTAATCGTTGTCAGGTCCTTCAGTCCGGACCAGATGTCAGCATCAGCAGTCGCTCCAGACTGCCCTGCATCACCGCCAGCGGGTGGGCTCGGAATTCTGAGCCTTTTCCTCGCACCCCCAGTTGCGGGAGAATGTGAAGGAGGAGATGTTGACAGGTCGCGTTCCGCTTGACTTGACAATTTTCTCACCAGCAGTTCTTTGAACCCCTGCAGACTTGTGTCTGCCGGAAAGAGAGATCCAAGGTAGGTTTTAAATCTAGGATCGAGCACGGTGGCCAAAATGTAGTGCTCTGATTTCAACAGATTGACCACCCGTGAATCCTTGTTAAGCGAATTAAGGGCTCCATCCACAAGTCCCACATGCCTAGCGGAATCGCTCTGTGTTAGCTCCTCCTTCAATGTCTCCAGCTTCTTCTGCAAAAGCCTGATGAGGGGAATGACCTGACTCAGGCTGGCAGTGTCTGAACTGACTTCACGTGTGGCAAGTTCAAAAGGTTGCAGACCCTTGCACAACGTTGAAATCATTCTCCACTGCGCTTGAGACAGGTGCATTCCACCTCCTATATCGTGCTCAGTTGTATAGGCTTGAATGGCCTTTTGCTGCTCCTCCAACCTCTGAAGCATATAGAGGGTTGAATTCCACCTCGTTACCACTTCTTGCTTCAGATGATGGCAGGGCAGGTTCAGGCGTTTTTGGTGGTGCTCCAGTCTTCTGTACGTGGTGCCTGTACGCCGAAAGTGTGCCGCAATTCTTCTGGCCACCGACAGCATCTCTTGCACGCCCCTCTCGTTTTTTAAATAATTCTGCACCACCAAATTCAAGGTATGTGCAAAACATGGGACGTGCTGGAATTTGCCCAGATTTAATGCACACACAATATTGCTGGCGTTGTCCGATGCCACAAATCCACAGGAGAGTCCAATTGGGGTAAGCCATTCTGCGATGATCTTCCTCAGTTGCCGTAAGAGGTTTTCAGCTGTGTGCGTATTCTGGAAATCGGTGATAGAAAGCGTAGCCTGCCTAGGAAAGAGTTGGCGTTTGCGAGATGCTGCTACTGGTGCCGCCGCTGCTGTTCTTGCGGCGGGAGTCAATGCATCTACCCAGTGGGCTGTCACAGTCATATAGTCCTGAGTCTGCCCTGCTCCACTTGTCCACATGTCCGTGGTTAAGTGGACATTGGGTACAACTGCATTTTTTAGGACACTGGTGAGTCTTTTTCTGAGGTCTGTGTACATTTTCGGTATCGCCTGCCTAGAGAAATGGAACCTAGATGGTATTTGGTACCGGGGACACAGTACCTCAAACAAGTCTATAGTTGGCTCTGCAGTAATGATGGATACCGGAACCACGGTTCTCACCGCCCAGGATGCCAAGGCCTCAGTTATCCGCTTTGCAACAGGATGACTGCTGTGATATTTCATCTTCCTCGCAAAGGACTGTTGGACAGTCAATTGCTTGGTGGAAGTAGTAAAAGTGGTCTTACGACTTCCCCTCTGGGATGACCATCGACTCCCAGCAGCAACAACAGCAGCGCCAGCAGCAGTAGGCGTTACACGCAAGGATGCATCGGAGGAATCCCAGGCAGGAGAGGACTTGTCAGAATTGCCAGTGACATGGCCTGCAGGACTATTGGCATTCCTGGGGAAGGAGGAAATTGACACTGAGTGAGTTGGTGGGGTGGTTTGCGTGAGCTTGGTTACAAGAGGAAGGGATTTACTGGTCAGTGGACTGCTTCCGCTGTCGCCCAAAGTTTTCGAACTTGTCACTGACTTATGATGAATGCGCTGCAGGTGACGTATAAGGGAGGATGTTCCGAGGTGGTTAACGTCCTTACCCCTACTTATTACAGCTTGACAAAGGCAACACACGGCTTGACAAATGTTGTCCGCATTTCTGTTGAAATACTTCCACACCGAAGAGCTGATTTTTTAGGTATTTTCACCAGGCATGTCAATGGCCATATTCCTCCCACGGACAACAGGTGTCTCCCCGGGTGCCTGACTTAAACAAACCACCTCACCATCAGAATCCTCCTGGTCAATTTCCTCCCCAGCGCCAGCAACACCCATATCCTCCTCATCCTGGTGTACTTCAACACTGACATCTTCAATCTGACTATCAGGAACTGGACTGCGGGTGCTCCTTCCAGCACTTGCAGGGGGCGTGCAAATGGTGGAAGGCGCATGCTCTTCACGTCCAGTGTTGGGAAGGTCAGGCATCGCAACTGACACAATTGGACTCTCCTTGTGGATTTGTGATTTCGAAGAACGCACAGTTCTTTGCTGTGCTTTTGCCAGCTTAAGTCTTTTCATTTTTCTAGCGAGAGGCTGAGTGCTTCCATCCTCATGTGAAGCTGAACCACTAGCCATGAACATAGGCAAGGGCCTCAGTCGTTCCTTGCCACTCCGTGTGGTAAATGGCATATTGGCAAGTTTACGCTTCTCCTCCGACGATTTTATTTTAGATTTTTGAGTCCTTTTTTTACTGATATTTGGTGTTTTGGATTTTACATGCTCTGTACTATGACATTGGGCATCGGCCTTGGCAGACGACGTTGATGGCATTTCACTACTGCAGGACAGGTATATATTGTATAATGACGGACCTGCTGGACACTGTCAGCACTGCAGACTCCTAAACTACTAGTATGAAGAAGATAGAAAAAAAAAAACCCACCACAGGTAGGTATACAATTATGGACGAGCGACTGCCAGTGCCGACACAGAGGTAGCTACAGCCGTGGACTACCGTACTGCGTCTGCTAGTATAGACTGGATGATAATGATATAAAAAATATATATATATCACTACTGCAGGACAGGTATATATTATATAATGACGGACCTGCTGGACACTGTCAGCACTGCAAACTCCTAAACTACTAGTATGAAGAAGATAGAAAAAAAAAAAAAACACCACAGGTAGGTATACAATTATGGACGAGCGACTGCCGACACAGAGGTAGCTACAGCCGTGGACTACCGTACTGCGTCTGCTAGTATAGACTGGATGATAATGATATAAAAAATATATATATATCACTACTGCAGGACAGGTATATATTATATAATGACGGACCTGCTGGACACTGTCAGCACTGCAGACTCCTAAACTACTAGTATGAAGAAGATAGAAATATAATGAATGACGGACCTGCTGGACACTGTCAGCAGAATGCGTTTATAGAATAAAAAAAAAAACACCACACGAGTGTTTAACTTTTTCAGGCAGACAATATACTGGTGGTCACTGCTGGTCAGTCACACTGGCACTCTGGCAGCAAAAGTGTGCACTGTTAAATATGTACTCCTGCTATAACTGCTCCCCAGTCTCCCCCACAATTAAGCTGTGTGAGCAGTGAGCACTTCTCAGCACAGTCAGATATACATAGATGATATTATCATGCAGCACACTGAGGCTGAGCACAGATATGGTATGTGACTGTGTATCGTTTTTTTTCAGGCAGAGAACGGATTATATTAAATAATAAATAAAACTGGTGGTCACTAGTATAACTATCAGCAAAACTCTGCACTCTCTGAGTACTCCTAATGCTCCAGTAAATCAAGTGTCTCACTCTCTATCTAAACGGAGAGGACGCCAGCCACGTCCTCTCCCTATCAATCTCAATGCACGTGTGAAAATGGCGGCGACGCGCGGCTCCTTATATAGAATCCGAGTCTCGCGATAGAATACGAGCCTCGCGAGAATCCGACAGCGGGATGATGACGTTCGGGCACGCTCGGGTTAGCCGAGCAAGGCGGGAAGATCCGAGTCTGCCTCGGACCCGTGTAAAAAGGCTGAAGTTCGGGGGGGTTCGGTTTCCGAGAAACCGAACCCGCTCATCACTAGTATTTATATGGTTGCGCACAGACACTCCTACCATCTGAAACACAACCAATCACGAACGGGGATGGAAATCGAAACTGAAAGTGAAAATGCGGCCGCTGGAAAAAAAAAACCCTGCCGCGTTTAACTTAGGAAAAAAAACAGCAAATACAACAAAAACGCGTACGCAAAACGACAATGACGGCCGTAAATGTGCCAAAAAAAAAACGACTGGCATCGACATCGGAAAACACGAAAACCATAAAGTCGACTGCTTCGTAACTTTGCGTATATGGATTCAAAAAGTTGCATGAAAATGCACCCGATACAAAACGAGTTTAAACACTACACAAACCGACTCAAACACGAATATTAGTAAATATTGCCCCATGTCTCCCAACCATCCCGATATCAGTGGGACAGTGCCTGTTTGAGGGCTCTGTTTCAGTGTTATGTTTGGCGTGGAATTGTCCTGGTCGCCAGGCAGGCAGGTGGTTGAGTAGAGCTGCAGAGAAACAGTGAACGGATATCGCACGCATGTACTCTTGGTGAGTGTGGTAATGAAAGAGAAGTAGGATGGCCCCTGGAGAGAGACCATAAGGGTCAGTCTTTTCGGCACTAGATAGACCGCGTAATTCTGCACCAACCCCCCACCTAGGAACAAACGCAGGATTTGTGAAAGGGAATTACCAAAGAGGGGGTGGAGCCAAGCATAGGGGGCGGAGACTGAGGTATTATGCACTCTGTAACGTGCCGCGTTGCCTTTCGTCAGTAATGTAATATGTATTATAGAAATGGTAACCACACTAAGTAGCCCGTCACATTTACAGAGTTGCACCTCTTAAAAACAGAAGCCAGTAGTATTCACACTTGTATGTCTTATACCATCCATATAGTTATTAAAGATGCCCCCACCCCAACCCCCACGGGTCTGGGACTGAGGGTCAACAGCACAAAGGTCGACACACCTTAGGTCGACGCCAATTGGTCGACACACCTTAGGTCGACATGGACAAAAGGTCGACATGGACAAAAGGTCGACAGGAACAAGGTCGACATGGAAAAAGGTCGACATGAGTTTTTTATGTTTTTTTGGTGTCGTTTTCTTCATAGAGTGACCGAGAACCCCAATTAGTGCACCGCGTCCCCTCACATGGTGCCTTCGCTCCGCTACCGCTGCGCTCGGCACACTTTACCGTTCCAATCGTAGTCCACGTGGATCGTTAAGTATGAAAAGGTTCAAAAAAAGAAAAAAATCGTGAAAAACTCATGTCAACCTTTTTCCATGTCGACATTGTTCCTGTCGACCTTTTGTCCATGTCGACCTTTTGTCCATGTCGACCTAAGGTGTGTCGACCAATTGGCGTCGACCTAAGGTGTGTCGACCTTTGTGCTGTCGACCTGGAGTCCGGATACCAACCCCCACCACACTCCACACACATAGTGCAGCATGATGCAGGGATGGTTGTGACAGAGGAGGAG
The DNA here is from genome assembly GCF_028390025.1 of Pseudophryne corroboree. Lineage (NCBI taxonomy): Eukaryota > Metazoa > Chordata > Amphibia > Anura > Myobatrachidae > Pseudophryne > Pseudophryne corroboree. Next base: position 796,409,155 of record NC_086448.1, read on the forward strand.
AGTGTCACCTGGCCAGCTCTCAAGCACCATGGGAACTACAGATGGAGCCACATTTATATTGACTTCTTTGCTGCGCCTAGGCACACCATGGTTTATTAACATAAGCCCTTCATCTATTGTTCTCAGCTGCAATACAATACAGAGAACAATACAGCAGGGGATTAAGTCATTACAGCAGGGGATTAAGTCTGACTGACCTGGCTCAGTTAATCCTATTAAAGGTCAAGAAAAACATGGCTCCATCTGTACCTGGGAGGAGCTCTGTAGCTCAACCCAACTCAACTCTACTAATTAGCAACGGACCGCTCTTCAGAGCAGCTGTGCCCACATCAGAACAATATCGAATCGCTCCAGTAGTTTATTATTTATTATTTATTTATTACCAGTTATTTATAGAGCGCACACATATTCCACAGCGATTTACAGAGAATATTTGGCCATTCCCATCAGTCCCTGCCCCAGTGGAGCTTACAATCTATGAATCTATATTCCCTACCACATGTACACGGACACACTTTTACGCTACGGTAATTCTTGTCAGAAGCAAATTAACCTACCAGTATATTTTTGGATTGTTGGAGGAAACCAGAGTACCCAGAGCAAACCCACGTAAGCACGGGGATAATATACAAACTCCACACAGTTAAAGAATTAAGGTTCAAAAAGGGTTGAGATTACCTAAAGGATAAAAAAAAAAGGTGCAGAATAGATGGGCCAAGTGGTTCTTATCTGCCGTCAAATTCTATGTTTGGGCCATGGTGGGAATCGAACCCATGACCTTAGTGCTGTGAGGCGGTAATGCTAACCGTTACACCATCTGTACTGTAGCTCAGCATCTGCAATCAGAAATTTTCGGATACATAATTAATGAGGGGCATTAGGGGAAAAATTATGAAAATGCCCCTTTGTCTTTGCAAACGTTGGGCACTATTGCTATTGTGGGGTAGCTAACTGGGCATTCACTGACATATCAGGTATTACTTGCAGCGGCGGCTCCTACCCTTAAGGGGTGGGGGGGGGGGGGCTGCCACGGGCCAGGACCCGGGGAGAGGAGAGAGCTGCTGCTGCTGCTGGCTGGGTCCTCGGGAGGGGAGAGGGCCGCTGCTGCCGCCGGGCGGGTCCTGGGGAGAGGAGAGAGCTGCTGCTGTCACCAGCTGCGCTCTGGGGAGAGGAGAGGGCAGCTGCTGCCGCCGGCCAGGTCCTCACAAGCGCAGTCGAGCGGCGGCTTAACTGCGCATGAGCAAATCGCTAGCTTCTAAGGCGATGTAGTTATGTGACCGATGGTAAGGAGACCGCTGGTCACATAACCGACGGCTACATACTGCCCCGCTTTAAATCCCGACAGCTGGCATGCCGACTAGCAGGGAATACTCCCAGCAGGGACCGCCGGGATCATCAGTGCGGTCACGCATACCGAACTTCTTCTAAGGACTGTATCTGCTGCAGTCCATAAAATTTGGGGTTTGTGCTTGCGCAGTAAAGCCACCGCTGATGCACTGATTGCTACCAGTCGATCGCAGCCCGGTCTGGCAGTCCCAGAGGCAGGAGACACCTCCCAATGGGACTGGCTGTACTGGGATTGACTGGCAGGTAGGACTTCTAATAGAAGTCGTCACTGCCACTCACTGTGTAGCCAGTGCAGTCACACACTGCAACTGGCTCACTCCATGTAGTGGCGGATTTTACTGGTGGGCTGCAGTTCTGCCACTGATTGCTTGGAATTAAGACTGACAAGTGAGGAGCTTCCTGGCGCTGTGCGTTATGGGTGTGGTATGGTATGCCAGCGGCGGGGCTCCCGGCAACCAGCATACCAGCGCCGGAAGGCCGACCGCCGGCATATCGACAGCGTGGCGAGCGCAAATGAGCCCCTTGCGTGCTCGCCACGCTGCGGGCACGGTGGCGCGCTACGCACGCCACGCTATTTATTCTCCCTCCACGGGGGTCGTGGACCCCCGCGAGGGAGAAAAACTGTCGGTATGCCGGCTGTCGGGATTCCGGCGCTGGTATACTGTGCGCCGGATCCCGACAGTCGGCAACCTGAAGACCACCCGTGCGTTACATGTTCCAGGCATTATCACTGACATATAATAGTGTTGTTATTATCATTGGTTCATCACATCTCACTGGGGAAGGGGATGTATCAAATTTTCAAGTGAGATAAACTAGAGCAGTTGCCCAGTCCAACCAAACAGCTTCTAGCTATCATTTAACGACCATTAGAAGCTTATTGGTTGCTATGGCAACTTCTCCACTTTATCTCTTTATGGGGGAGATGTACTAAGCAATGAAAAGAGTAGAGAAGTGAGCCAGTAAACAAGTTGCCCATGGTAACCAATCAGCTGCTCTGTATAATGTTATAGTATGCAAATTATAAATGTTACTTTGAAGCTGATTGGTTGCCATGGGCAACATCTCCACTGGCTCACTTCTCTACTCTTTTCACTGCTTAGTACATCTGCCCCTATCTTCCCAATTATCTCCGGCAAGTTAAATCTTATGCACAATGGGGGTCATTCCGAGTTGTTCGCTCGCAAGCTGCCTTTAGCAGCTTTGCACACGCTAAGCCGCCGCATACTGGGAGTGAATCTTAGCTTCTTAAAATTGCGAACGAAAGATTCGCAATTTTGCGATAAGACATCTCTGTGCAGTTTCTGAGTAACTCGAGACTTACTCGGCATCTGCGATCAGTTCAGTGCTTGTCGTTCCTGGTTTGACGTCACAAACACACCCAGCGTTCGCCCAGACACACCTCCGTTTCTCCAGCCACTCCCGCGTTTTTCCCAGAAACGGTAGCGTTTTTTCACACACACCCATAAAATGGCCAGTTTCCGCCCAGTAACACCCACTTCCTGTCAATCACATTACGATCACCAGAACGAAGAAAAAAACGTGAGTAAAATTCCTAACTGCATAGCAAATTTACTTGGCGTAGTCGCAGTGCGGACATTGCGCATGCGCACTAAGCGGATAATCGCTGCGATGCGAAGAAATTTACCGAGCGAACAACTCGGAATGACCCCCAATGGGGGTAATTCCAAGTTGATCGCAGCAGGAATTTTTTTAGCAGTTGGGCAAAACCATGTGCACTGCAGGGGGGGGGGGCAGATATAACATTTGCAGAGAGAGTTAGATTTGGGTGTGGTGTGTTCAATCTGCAATCTAAATTGCAGTGTAAAAATAAAAGCAGCCAGTATTTACCCTGCACAGAAACAAAATAACCCACCCAAATCTAACTCTTTCTGCACATGTTATATCTGCCTCCCCTGCAGTGCACATGGTTTTGCCCAACTGCTAAAAAATTTCCTGCTGCGATCAACTTGGAATTACCCCCATGGTTTTGCTCAACTGCTAACAAAATTCCTGCTGCGATCAACTTGGAATTACCCCCATAGTTAGCAGATCTTAGGTTTAATTCTAATGTGAGAGCAATTGCCATGTTTATAGTTCTGAGTGACAGAAGAGGGCTTGCAGAAGAATGGGGTCCCTTTACGGGGGCTGCAAGCTTAAATGCTTTGATCAAAATACAGTGTATGAAGTAAGCCCCCATTGTTCATGATGGTGAGTGCAGAGCTTCTGTGATTTTTATTGAAACAATGTGGTCACATTACACATGCACCCCAGATCTAGGAGGAACGAAGGCAGTGGATCAATGCCTTTTATGCATATACCGTATATATCACTCGCAATTCTTATTTTGAGAGAACGCTATTTCTGGAATATTAGCTCCTGCTTGGCCATATAAATGCCTTATTAGATCTCAATGGTCATTATATCTGGGTTAATACTTTTTACTTTATATGGGTTTTCTTTTTTAAAATTTTTAGTTCTCCCTCGGCACTAGCGACAGGTGAGATGAAGATTGCCCTATTTATCAAGGGTAATACCATGTATAAAGAGACGTTTTAGTCCCGGGGCAATTTAACAAAAAGTCCATGCAGCAGATACAGTGGCACAACCAGCTGTGTACATGAGGGTGAACAAAAATAGAAATATAGGCGCCCTAGGCCCAGGTGTTTCAAATTTCAAATACCAATAGGTAGATACTTAATTTACATCTACCTTACATAAATAATTACCCCTGACATTACATCAATACACCCCAACACATTCACACGCACTGTAGAAACATGGGCCCTCATTCCGAGTTGTTCACTCGCAAGCGGATTTTAGCAGATTTGCTCATGCTAAGCCGCCGCCTACTGGGAGTGAATCTTAGCATCTTAAAATTGCGAACGATGTATTCGCAATATTGCGATTACACACCTCGTAGCAGTTTCTGAGTAGCTTCAGACTTACTCGGCATCTGCGATCAGTTCAGTGCTTGTCGTTCCTGGTTTGACGTCACAAACACACCTAGCGTTCGCCCAGACACTCCTCCGTTTCTCCGGCCACTCCTGCGTTTTTTCCGGAAACGGTAGCGTTTTTTCCCACACGCCCATAAAACGGCCTGTTTCCGCCCAGTAACACCCATTTCCTGTCAATCACATTACGATCGCCAGAACGATGAAAAAGCCGTGAGTAAAATTCCTAACTGCATAGCAAATTTACTTGGCGCAGTCGCAGTGCGAACATTGCGCATGCGCATTAAGCGGAAAATCGCTGCGATGCGAAGATTTTTACAGAGCGAACAACTCGGAATGAGGGCCATTATATTGCCACACATGCAAAACTCAGCAATGTAGAACACATAGCATTCCAGTGACCGCCATACAGTACAGTACACACAGCATTGCAATGACCATGTGTAATGGCGGCCGTGGCACTGAAGGGGTTAAGCCTCAGCTGTCAGGCGCCATTTGGAAAATGGGTACTAGGTGCCATTTTAAAAAGGAACACTTGGCTCTAGGCACCATGCACTATACATGACTAAAAATATGTTTAATGATGTTTTTAACTTGTCATATGAAGTGCTCTGTGCACTATTGTAGGATTGCATGTTTAAATGTATTTACATTTAAGATGTGGTCACATGTATTTTAAAGGAAAAAATACACTTTTCCCTGTCTTCTGGAACTAGGAAATGTGATGCTAATTGCCCTCTCCTAGCAGATCGGGTGAATGACAAAACCTTTTGGATGTTGGACAGTGCTCGGCAGGTAAATGCTGGGAGTGTGAATATGTAAAGTGGTATGGATTGGGAACCTGTATTCATTTATGTAGCTGGTTTAATTGATATACGAATCCTGAATGGTAGATGCAGGAAGAAAGAATGTTTGTTTGGGGAATCAGGGGGGTCATTCCGAGTTGTTCGCTCGGTAAAAATCTTCGCATCGCAGCGATTTTCCGCTTAATGCGCATGCGCAATGTCCGCACTGCGACTGCGCCAAGTAAATTTGCTATGCTGTTAGGATTTTTACTCACGGCTTTTTCTTCGTTCTGGCGATCGTAATGTGATTGACAGGAAATGGGTGTTACTGGGCGGAAACAGGCCGCTTTATGGGCGTGTGGGAAAAAACGCTACCGTTTCCGGAAAAAACGCAGGAGTGGCCGGAGAAACGGGGGAGTGTCTGGGCGAACGCTGGGTGTGTTTGTGACGTCAAACCAGGAACGACAAGCAGTGAAATGATCGCAGATGCCGAGTAAGTCTGGAGCTACTCAGAAACTACTATGAGGTGTGTAATCGCAATATTGCGAATACATCGTTCGCAATTTTAAGATGCTAAGATTTACTCCCAGTAGGCGGCGGCTTAGCATGAGCAAATCTGCTAAAATCCGCTTGCGAGCGAACAACTCGGAATGACCCCCAAAATACGAACCCTGGGGGTCATTCCGAGTTGATCGCTCGCAAGTGGATTTTAGCAGATTTGCTCATGCTAAGCCGCCGCCTACTGGGAGTGAATCTTAGCATCTTAAAATTGCGAACGATGTATTCGCAATATTGCGATTACACACCTCGTAGTAGTTTCTGAGTAGCTCCAGACTTACTCGGCATCTGCGATCATTTCACTGCTTGTCGTTCCTGGTTTGACGTCACAAACACACCCAGCGTTCGCCCAGACACTCCCCCGTTTCTCCGGCCACTCCTGCGTTTTTTCCGGAAACGGTAGCGTTTTTTCCCACACGCCCATAAAACGGCCTGTTTCCGCCCAGTAACACCCATTTCCTGTCAATCACATTACGATCGCCAGAACGATGAAAATGCCGTGAGTAAAATTCCTAAGTGCATAGCAAATTTACTTGGCGCAGTCGCAGTGCGGACATTGCGCATGCGCATTAAGCGGAAAATCGCTGCGATGCGAAGATTTTTACCGAGCTAACAACTCGGAATGACCCCCCCGTATTTTGAAGCTTTGTGATAAATAGTGAATGTTAAACTGCCAGGCGGGAAAGGATGGAGTTAAAATGACACCAAACTTTGTGTGACAGGAAGGAGGAAATAGCTTTTTTGCACTTATATCCTTTTAAAATGTAATTTTATTTATTCATATTTTGTAAGATATCCTGATTGGATGGAAAGGACTCAGGGGGGAACTACCCCCTGAGATGCATCGTGGTATGATATCTATGATCCATTCCAATCAGGATTCAGGAGAAGACATAGCACTGAAACAGCCCTGGTGTGTGTGCTAAATGTAGAGATGTGCACCGGAAATTTTTCGGGTTTTGTGTTTTGGTTTTGGGTTCGGTACCGTGGCCGTGTTTTGGGTTCGAACGCGTTTTGGCAAAACCTCACCGAATTTTTTTTGTCGGATTCGGGTGTGTTTTGGATTCGGGTGTTTTTTTCAAAAAACCCTAAAAAACAGCTTAAATCATAGAATTTGGGGGTCATTTTGATCCCAAAGTATTATTAACCTCAATAACCCTAATTTCCACTCATTTTCAGTCTATTCTGAACACCTCACACCTCACAATATTATTTTTAGTCCTAAAATTTGCACCGAGGTCGCTGGTTGACTAAGCTCAGCGACCCAAGTGGCCGACACAAACACCTGGCCCATCTAGGAGTGGCACTGCAGTGTCACGCAGGATGGCCCTTCCAAAAAACACTCCCCAAACAGCACATGACGCAAAGAAAAAAAGAGGCGCAATGAGGCAGCTGTGTGACTAAGCTCAGCGACCCAAGTGGCCGACACAAACACCTGGCCCATCTAGGAGTGGCACTGCAGTGTCACGCAGGATGGCCCTTCCAAAAAACACTCCCAAAACAGCACATGACGCAAAGAAAAAAAGAGGCGCAATGAGGTAGCTGTGTGAGTAAGCTAAGCGACCCTGGTGGCCGACACAAACACCTGGCCCATCTAGGAGTGGCACTGCAGTGTCAGGCCGGATGGCCCTTCCAAAAAATACTCCCCAAACAGCACATGACGCAAAGAAGAAAAAAAAGAGGCGCAATGAGGAAGCTGTGTGACTAAGATAAGTGACCCTAGTGGCCGACACAAACACCTGGCCCATCTAGGAGTGGCACTGCAGTGTCACGCAGGATGGCCCTTCCAAAAAATACTCCCCAAACAGCACATGACGCAAAGAAGAAAAAAAAGAGGCGCAATGAGGTAGCTGTGTGACTAAGATAAGCGACCCTAGTGGCCGACACAAACACCTGGCCCATCTAGGAGTGTCACTGCAGTGTCATGCAGGATGGCCCTTCCAAAAAACACTCCCCAAACAGCACATGACGCAAAGAAAAATGAAAGAAAAAAGAGGTGCAAGATGGAATTGTCCTTGGGCCCTCCCACCCACCCTTATGTTGTATAAACAGGACATGCACACTTTAACCAACCCATCATTTCAGTGACAGGGTCTGCCACACGACTGTGACTGAAATGACGGGTTGGTTTGGACCCCCACCAAAAAAGAAGCAATTAATCTCTCCTTGCACAAACTGGCTCTAGAGAGGCAAGATGTCCACCTCATCATCATCCTCCGATTCATCACCGTGTACATCCCCCTCCTCACAGATTATCAATTCGTCCCCACTGGAATCCACCATCACAGCTCCCTGTGTACTTTGTGGATGCAATTGCTGCTGGTGAATGTCTCCATGGAGGAATTGATTATAATTCATTTTAATGAACATCATCTTCTCCACATTTTCTGGAAGTAACCTCGTACGCCGATTGCTGACAAGGTGAGCGGCGGCACTAAACACTCTTTCGGAGTACACACTTGTGGGAGGGCAACTTAGGTAGAATAAAGCCAGTTTGTGCAAGGGCCTCCAAATTGCCTCTTTTTCCTGCCAGTATACGTACGGACTGTCTGACGTGCCTACTTGGATGCGGTCACTCATATAATCCTCCACCATTCTTTCAATGGTGAGAGAATCATATGCAGTGACAGTAGACGACATGTCCGTAATCGTTGGCAGGTCCTTCAGTCCGGACCAGATGTCAGCATCAGCAGTCGCTCCAGACTGCCCTGCACCGCCAGCGGGTGGGCTCGGAATTCTGAGCCTTTTCCTCGCACCCCCAGTTGCGGGAGAATGTGAAGGAGGAGATGTTGACAGGTCGCGTTCCGCTTGACTTGACAATTTTCTCACCAGCAGTTCTTTGAACCCCTGCAGACTTGTGTCTGCCGGAAAGAGAGATACAACGTAGGTTTTAAATCTAGGATCGAGCACGGTGGCCAAAATGTAGTGCTCTGATTTCAACAGATTGACCACCCGTGAATCCTTGTTAAGCGAATGAAGGGCTCCATCCACAAGTCCCACATGCGTAACGGAATCGCTCAGTGTTAGCTCCTCCTTCAATGTCTCCAGCTTCTTCTGCAAAAGCCTGATGAGGGGAATGACCTGACTCAGGCTGGCAGTGTCTGAACTGACTTCACGTGTGGCAAGTTCAAAAGGTTGCAGAACCTTGCACAACGTTGAAATCATTCTCCACTGCGCTTGAGACAGGTGCATTCCACCTCCTATATCGTGGTCAGTTGTATAGGCTTGAATGGCCTTTTGCTGCTCCTCCAACCTCTGAAGCATATAGAGGGTTGAATTCCACCTCGTTACCACTTCTTGCTTCAGATGATGGCAGGGCAGGTTCAGGCGTTTTTGGTGTTGCTCCAGTCTTCTGTACGTGGTGCCTGTACGCCGAAAGTGTCCCGCAATTCTTCTGGCCACCGACAGCATCTCTTGCACGCCCCTGTCGTTTTTTAAATAATTCTGCACCACCAAATTCAAGGTATGTGCAAAACATGGGACGTGCTGGAATTTGCCCAGATTTAATGCACACACAATATTGCTGGCGTTGTCCGATGCCACAAATCCACAGGAGAGTCCAATTGGGGTAAGCCATTCTGCGATGATCTTCCTCAGTTACCGTAAGAGGTTTTCAGCTGTGTGCGTATTCTGGAAAGCGGTGATACAAAGCGTAGCCTGCCTAGGAAAGAGTTGGCGTTTGCGAGATGCTGCTACTGGTGCCGCCGCTGCTGTTCTTGCGGCGGGAGTCAATACATCTACCCAGTGGGCTGTCACAGTCATATAGTCCTGAGTCTGCCCTGCTCCACTTGTCCACATGTCCGTGGTTAAGTGGACATTGGGTACAACCGCATTTTTTAGGACACTGGTGAGTCTTTTTCTGAGGTCTGTGTACATTTTCGGTATCGCCTGCCTAGAGAAATGGAACCTAGATGGTATTTGGTACCGGGGACACAGTACCTCCAACAAGTCTATAGTTGGCTCTGCAGTAATGATGGATACCGGAACCACGTTTCTCACCGCCCAGGATGCCAAGGCCTCAGTTATCCGCTTTGCAGCAGGATGACTGCTGTGATATTTCATCTTCCTCGCAAAGGACTGTTGGACAGTCAATTCCTTGGTGGAAGTAGAAAAAGTGGTCTTACAACTTCCCCTCTGGGATGACCATCGACTCCCAGCAGCAACAACAGCAGCGCCAGCAGCAGTAGGCGTTACACTCAAGGATGCATCGGAGGAATTCCAGGCAGGAGAGGACTCGTCAGAATTGCCAGTGACATGGCCTGCAGGACTATTGGCATTCCTGGGGAAGGAGGAAATTGACACTGAGGGAGTTGGTGGGGTGGTTTCCGTGAGCTTGGTTACAAGAGGAAGGGATTTACTGGTCAGTGGACTGCTTCCGCTGTCGCCCAAAGTTTTTGAACTTCTCACTGACTTATGATGAATGCGCTGCAGGTGACGTATAAGGGAGGATGTTCCGAGGTGGTTAACGTCCTTACCCCTACTTATTACAGCTTGACAAAGGCAACACACGGCTTGACACCTGTTGTCCGCATTTCTGTTGAAATACTTCCACACCGAAGAGCTGATTTTTTTGGTATTTTCACCAGGCATGTCAATGGCCATATTCCTCCCACGGACAACAGGTGTCTCCCCGGGTGCCTGACTTAAACAAACCACCTCACCATCAGAATCCTCCTTGTCAATTTCCTCCCCAGCGCCAGCAACACCCATATCCTCCTCATCCTGGTGTACTTCAACACTGACATCTTCAATCTGACTATCAGGAACTGGACTGCGGGTGCTCCTTCCAGCACTTGCAGGGGGCGTGCAAATGGTGGAAGGCGAATGCTCTTCACGTCCAGTGTTGGGAAGGTCAGGCATCGCAACCGACACAATTGGACTCTCCTTGTGGATTTGTGATTTCGAAGAACGCACAGTTCTTTGCTGTGCTTTTGCCAGCTTAAGTCTTTTCATTTTTCTAGCGAGAGGCTGAGTTCTTCCATCCTCATGTGAAGCTGAACCACTAGCCATGAACATAGGCCAGGGCCTCAGCCGTTCCTTGCCACTCCGTGTGGTAAATGGCATATTGGCAAGTTTACGCTTCTCCTCCGACGATTTTATTTTAGATTTTTGAGTCCTTTTTTTACTGATATTTTGTGTTTTGGATTTTACATGCTCTGTACTATGACATTGGGCATCGGCCTTGGCAGACGACGTTGATGGAATTTCATCGTCTCGGCCATGACTAGTGGCAGCAGCTTCAGCACGAGGTGGAAGTGGATCTTGATCTTTCCCTATTTTTGGAACCTCAACATTTTTGTTCTCCATATTTTAATAGGCACAACTAAAAGGCACCTCAGGTAAACAATGGAGATGGATGGATACTAGTATACTTATGGATGACGAGTGACTGACGACACAGAGGTAGGTACAGCCGTGGACTACCGTACTGCGTCTGCTAGTATAGAGATATTAATGATATAAAAAATATATATATATCACTACTGCAGGTATATATAATATAATGACGGACCTGCTGGACACTGTCAGCAGACTCCTAAACTACTAGTATGAAGAAGATAGAAAAAAAAACCCCACCACAGGTAGGTATACAATTATGGATGAGCACTGACAACACAGAGGTAGCTACAGCTGTGGACTACCGTACTGCGTCTGCTAGTATAGAGATGATAATGATATAAAAAATATATATATATCACTACTGCAGGTATATATAATATAATGACGGACCTGCTGGACACTGTCAGCAGACTCCTAAACTACTAGTATGAAGAAGATAGAAAAAAAACCCCCACCACAGGTAGGTATACAATTATGGACGAGCACTGACGACACAGAGGTAGCTACAGCCGTGGACTACCGTACTGCGTCTGCTAGTATAGAGATGATAATGATATAAAAAATATATATATATCACTACTGCAGGTATATATAATATAATGACGGACCTGCTGGACACTGTCAGCAGACTCCTAAACTACTAGTATGAAGAAGATAGAAAAAAAACCCCCACCACAGGTAGGTATACAATTATGGACGAGCACTGACGACACAGAGGTAGCTACAGCAGTGGACTACCGTACTGCGTCTGCTAGTATAGAGATGATAATGATATAAAAAATATATATATATCACTACTGCAGGTATATATAATATAATGACGGACCTGCTGGACACTGTCAGCAGACTCCTAAACTACTAGTATGAAGAAGATAGAAAAAAAAACCCCACCACAGGTAGGTATACAATTATGGACGAGCACTGACGACACAGAGGTAGCTACAGCCGTGGACTACCGTACTGCGTCTGCTAGTATAGAGATGATAATGATATAAAAAATATATATATATCACTACTGCAGGTATATATAATATAATAACGGACCTGCTGGACACTGTCAGCAGACTCCTAAACTACTAGTATGAAGAAGATAGAAAAAAAACCCCACCACAGGTAGGTATACAATTATGGACGAGCACTGACGACACAGAGGTAGCCACAGCCGTGGACTACCGTACTGCGTCTGCTAATATAGAGATGATAAAGATGATAGAGATGAACAAAAAAAATATAACACTACTGCAGGTAAATATTTATATAATATAATGAATGACGGACCTGCTGGACACTGTCAGCAGAATGCGTTTATAGAATAAAAAAAAAAAACACCACAGGAGTGTTTAACTTTTTCAGGCAGACAATATACTGGTGGTCACTGGTCAGTCACACTGGCAGCAAAAGTGTGCACTGTACTCCTGCTATAACTGCACCCCAGTCTCCCCCACAATTCAGCTGTGTGAGCAGTGAGCACTCAGCACAGTCAGATATACATAGATGATATTATCATGCAGCACACTGAGGCTGAGCACAGATATGGTATGTGACTGTGTATCGTTTTTTTTCAGGCAGAGAACGGATTATATTAAATAATAAATAAAACTGGTGGTGGTCACTAGTAACTATCAGCAAAACTCTGCACCCTGAGTACTCCTAATGCTCCCCAAAATTACTAAGTTAGTAGTAAATCAACTCAAGTGTCTCTATCTTTTCTAACGGAGAGGACGCCAGCCACGTCCTCTCCCTATCAATCTCAATGCACGTGTGAAAATGGCGGCGACGCGCGGCTCCTTATATAGAATCCGAGTCTCGCGATAGAATCCGAGCCTCGCGAGAATCCGACAGCGGGATGATGACGTTCGGGCGCGCTCGGGTTAACCGAGCAAGGCGGCAAGATCCGAGTCTGCCTCGGACCCGTGTAAAAAGGCGGAAGTTCGGGGGGGTTCGGATTCCGAGGAACCGAACCAGCTCATCTCTAGTTAAATGATCTTCTGATGGCAAGAGACAGAGGTGACTGTTCAGTATTAACCCTTCTGGATCTCTGTGCAGCATTTGATACCGTGGACCATGGGTTTCTGATTGAGTGACTGATACATTTTTGTGGACTGGATGACACAGTCCTAAGCTGGTTCAAATCATTTCTCACAGGCAGGTCACAGAGAGTATCGTCTGGATTATACTCATTACCACCAGTGCCATTGTCATGTGGTGTCCCACAAGGTTCTATACTACCCCCCATGCTTTTTGCAGTATACATGCTCCCGCTGGGTGAAATAATCAGGTGCCATGGGCTAGTCTACCACTGCTATGCAGATGATACACAACTGTACTTGTCCTTTGCTCCGGGCACTGACTACCCAATAGAAACCCTAAATGGCTGTCTAGCTGAACTCCAGGAGTGGATGAGTGCCAGTTGGCTGCGACTGAACCTGGATAAAACAGAGGTCCTTATGATAGGACCGCAACATCAAAGGACAAGACTGCAGCATAGCCAACCAACTGGATTTACACTCGGGGATTCAGAATTACAAACCACTGATCATGTGCGGAATCTTGGCATTGTCCTGGATGGTGGCTTGACACTTAAGCATCAGATATCAGCCACAAGCAAAACCTCATTCTTTCACCTGAGGAACACAGCCAGAATCAAGCACTTAATTCCCTCAGATGATCTGCCAAAAGTCATCCATGCATTTGTATCATCTCGATTAGACTACTGTAATTCCCTCTACCTTGGACTCCCAGCAAAATAATTGCACCGCTTACAGCTGGTGCAAAACACAGCTGCCAGGCTGTTAACCAACCAGCCCCATTCTAGCCACATAACACCCATCCTCTACTCCTTTCACTGGCTGAACAAGATATATATGGGCACCAATGCGCTAATCACAAATGTTCATATCAAAGTCCAAATATCTTACATCAAAAGATGTATCAGAAGTATTCAGTAGAGATGAGCGGGTTCGGTTCCTCGGAATCCGAACCCGCCCGAACTTCAGCTTTTTTTACACGGATCCGAGCGACTCGGATCTTCCCGCCTTGCTCGGTTAACCCGAGCGCGCCCGAACGTCATCATGACGCTGTCGGATTCTCGCGAGGCTCGGATTCTATCGCGAGACTCGGATTCTATATAAGGAGCCGCGCGTCGCCGCCATTTTACACGTGCATTGAGATTGATAGTGAGAGGACGTGGCTGGCGTCCTCTCCGTTTAGAGAAGAAATAGATAGGAGAGTGAGAGTGAGACAGTGACACTTCATTTACTGGAGCTTAGGAGGAGTACTCAGACAGAGAGTGCAGAATTTTGCTGATAGTATTAGTTAGTTATACTAGTGACAGAGTGAGACAGTGACACTTCATTTACTGGAGCTTAGGAGGAGTACTCAGACAGAGAGTGCAGAATTTTGCTGATAGTATTAGTTAGTTATACTAGTGACTGACCAGTGACCACCAGTGCAGTTTTATATTATTTAATATAATCCGTTCTCTGCCTGAAAAAACGATACACAGTGACTCAGTCACATACCATATCTGTGCTCAGCCCAGTGTGCTGCTGCATCATCTATGTATAATATCTGACTGTGCTCACACAGCTTAATTGTGGGGGAGACTGGGGAGCAGTTAGGTTATAGCAGGAGCCAGGAGTACATATTAAAAAATTAAACAGTGCACACTTTTTTTCTGCAGGAGTGCCACTGCCAGTGTGACTGACCAGTGACCTGACCACCAGTATATAGTATACTATATTGTATTGTGAATGTCTGCCTGTAAAAGTTAAACACACGTCGTGTGACTTGTGTGGTGTTTTTTTTATTCTATAAAATAAAAAACTCATTCTGCTGACAGACAGTGTCCAGCAGGTCCGTCATTATATAATATATACCTGTCCGGCTGCAGTAGTGATATATATATATATTTTTTATATCATTATTTATCATCCAGTCGCAGCAGACACAGTACGGTAGTTCACGGCTGTAGCTACCTCTGTGTCGGCACTCGGCAGTCCATCCATAATTGTATACCACCTACCCGTGGTTTTTTTTTTTCTTTCTTCTTTATACATACTACATCTCATTATCATCCAGTCTATATTAGCAGCAGACACAGTACAGTACGGTAGTCCACGGCTGTAGCTACCTCTGTGTCGGCACTCGGCAGTCCGTCCATAATTGTATACCACCTACCCGTGGTTTTTTTTTCTTTCTTCTTTATACATACTACATCTCATTATCAACCAGTCTATATTAGCAGCAGACACAGTACGGTAGTCCACGGCTGTAGCTACCTCTGTGTCGGCACTCGGCAGTCCGTCCATAATTGTATACCACCTACCCGTGGTTTTTTTTTCTTTCTTCTTTATACATACTACATCTCATTATCATCCAGTCTATATTAGCAGCAGACACAGTACAGTACGGTAGTCCACGGCTGTAGCTACCTCTGTGTCGGCACTCGGCAGTCCGTCCATAATTGTATACCACCTACCCGTGGTTTTTTTTTTCTTTCTTCTTTATACATACTACATCTCATTATCAACCAGTCTATATTAGCAGCAGACACAGTACGGTAGTCCACGGCTGTAGCTACCTCTGTGTCGGCACTCGGCAGTCCATCCATAATTGTATACCACCTACCCGTGTTTTTTTTTTCTTTCTTCTTTATACATACTACATCTCATTATCATCCAGTCTATATTAGCAGCAGACACAGTACAGTACGGTAGTCCACGGCTGTAGCTACCTCTGTGTCGGCACTCGGCAGTCCATCCATAATTGTATACCACCTACCCGTGGTTTTTTTTTCTTTCTTCTTTATACATACTACATCTCATTATCATCCAGTCTATATTAGCAGCAGACACAGTACAGTACAATAGTCCACGGCTGTAGCTACCTCTGTGTCGGCACTCGGCAGTCCATCCATAATTGTATACCACCTACCCGTGGTTTTTTTTTTCTTTCTTCTTTATACATACTACATCTCATTATCATCCAGTCTATATTAGCAGCAGACACAGTACAGTACAATAGTCCATGGCAGTAGCTACCTCTGTGTCGGCACTCGGCAGTCCGTCCATAATTGTATACCACCTACCCGTGGTTTTTTTTTCTTTCTTCTTTATGCATACTACATCTCATTATCATCCAGTCTATATTAGCAGCAGGCACAGTACAGTACGGTAGTCCACAGCTGTAGCTACCTCTGTGTCGGCACTCGGCAGTCCGTCCATAATTGTATACCACCTACCCGTGGTTTTTTTTTTCTTTCTTCTTTATACATACTACATCTCATTATCATCCAGTCTATATTAGCAGCAGACACAGTACGTACGGTAGTCCACGGCTGTAGCTACCTCTGTGTCGGCACTCGGCAGTCCATCCATAATTGTATACCACCTACCCGTGGTTTTTTTTCTTTCTTCTTTATACATACTACATCTCATTATCATCCAGTCTATATTAGCAGCAGACACAGTACAGTACAATAGTCCACGGCTGTAGCTACCTCTGTGTCGGCACTCGGCAGTCCGTCCATAATTGTATACCACCTACCCGTGTTTTTTTTTTCTTTCTTCTTTATACATACTACATCTCATTATCATCCAGTCTATATTAGCAGCAGACACAGTACAGTACGGTAGTCCACGGCTGTAGCTACCTCTGTGTCGGCACTCGGCAGTCCGTCCATAATTGTATACCACCTACCTGTGGTTTTTATTTTCTTTCTTCTTTATACATACTACATCTCATTATCAACCAGTCTATATTAGCAGCAGACACAGTACGGTAGTCCACGGCTGTAGCTACCTCTGTGTCGGCACTCGGCAGTCCATCCATAATTGTATACCACCTACACGTGGTTTTTTTTTTCTTTCTTCTTTATACATACTACATCTCATTATCAACCAGTCTATATTAGCAGCAGACACAGTACGGTAGTCCACGGCTGTAGCTACCTCTGTGTCGGCACTCGGCAGTCCATCCATAATTGTATACCACCTACCCGTGGGTTTTTTTTTCTTTCTTCTTTATACATACTACATCTCATTATCATCCAGTCTATATTAGCAGCAGACACAGTACAGTACGGTAGTCCACGGCTGTAGCTACCTCTGTGTCGGCACTCGGCAGTCCGTCCATAATTGTATACCACCTACCCGTGGTTTTTTTTTCTTTCTTCTTTATACATACATACTACATCTCATTATCATCCAGTCTATATTAGCAGCAGACACAGTACTGTACAATAGTCCACGGCTGTAGCTACCTCTGTGTCGGCACTCGGCAGTCCATCCATAAGTATACTAGTATCCATCCATCTCCATTGTTTACCTGAGGTGCCTTTTAGTTGTGCCTATTAAAATATGGAGAACAAAAATGTTGAGGTTCCAAAATTAGGGAAAGATCAAGATCCACTTCCACCTCGTGCTGAAGCTGCTGCCACTAGTCATGGCCGAGACGATGAAATGCCAGCAACGTCGTCTGCCAAGGCCGATGCCCAATGTCATAGTACAGAGCATGTCAAATCCAAAACACCAAATATCAGTAAAAAAAGGACTCCAAAACCTAAAATAAAATTGTCGGTGGAGAAGCGTAAACTTGCCAATATGCCATTTACCACACGGAGTGGCAAGGAACGGCTGAGGCCCTGGCCTATGTTCATGGCTAGTGGTTCAGCTTCACATGAGGATGGAAGCACTCAGCCTCTCGCTAGAAAACTGAAAAGACTCAAGCTGGCAAAAGCACCGCAAAGAACTGTGCGTTCTTCGAAATCCCAAATCCACAAGGAGAGTCCAATTGTGTCGGTTGCGATGCCTGACCTTCCCAACACTGGACGTGAAGAGCATGCGCCTTCCACCATTTGCACGCCCCCTGCAAGTGCTGGAAGGAGCACCCGCAGTCCAGTTCCTGATAGTCAGATTGAAGATGAAGATGTTGAAGTACACCAGGATGAGGAGGATATGGGTGTTGCTGGCGCTGGGGAGGAAATTGACAAGGAGGATTCTGATGGTGAGGTGGTTTGTTTAAGTCAGGCACCCGGGGAGACACCTGTTGTCCGTGGGAGGAATATGGCCGTTGACATGCCTGGTGAAAATACCAAAAAAATCAGCTCTTCAGTGTGGAGGTATTTCAACAGAAAAGCAGACAACAGGTGTCAAGCCGTGTGTTGCCTTTGTCAAGCTGTAATAAGTAGGGGTAAGGACGTTAACCACCTCGGAACATCCTCCCTTATACGTCACCTGCAGCGCATTCATAATAAGTCAGTGACAAGTTCAAAAACTTTGGGCGACAGCGGAAGCAGTCCACTGACCAGTAAATCCCTTCCTCTTGTAACCAAGCTCATGCAAACCACCCCACCAACTCCCTCAGTGTCAATTTCCTTCTTCCCCATGAATGCCAATAGTCCTGCAGGCCATGTCACTGGCAATTCTGACGAGTCCTCTCCTGCCTGGGATTCCTCCGATGCATCCTTGCGTGTAACGCCTACTGCTGCTGGCGCTGCTGTTGTTGCTGCTGGGAGTCGATGGTCATCCCAGAGGGGAAGTCGTAAGCCCACTTGTACTACTTCCAGTAAGCAATTGACTGTCCAACAGTCCTTTGCGAGGAAGATGAAATATCACAGCAGTCATCCTGCTGCAAAGCGGATAACTGAGGCCTTGACAACTATGTTGGTGTTAGACGTGCGTCCGGTATCCGCCGTTAGTTCACAGGGAACTAGACAATTTATTGAGGCAGTGTGCCCCCGTTACGAAATACCATCTAGGTTCCACTTCTCTAGGCAGGCGATACCGAGAATGTACACGGACGTCAGAAAAAGACTCACCAGTGTCCTAAAAAATGCAGTTGTACCCAATGTCCACTTAACCACGGACATGTGGACAAGTGGAGCAGGGCAGGGTCAGGACTATATGACTGTGACAGCCCACTGGGTAGATGTATGGACTCCCGCCGCAAGAACAGCAGCGGCGGCACCAGTAGCAGCATCTCGCAAACGCCAACTCTTTCCTAGGCAGGCTACGCTTTGTATCACCGCTTTCCAGAATACGCACACAGCTGAAAACCTCTTACGGCAACTGAGGAAGATCATCGCGGAATGGCTTACCCCAATTGGACTCTCCTGTGGATTTGTGGCATCGGACAACGCCAGCAATATTGTGTGTGCATTAAATATGGGCAAATTCCAGCACGTCCCATGTTTTGCACATACCTTGAATTTGGTGGTGCAGAATTTTTTAAAAAACGACAGGGGCGTGCAAGAGATGCTGTCGGTGGCCAGAAGAATTGCGGGACACTTTCGGCGTACAGGCACCACGTACAGAAGACTGGAGCACCACCAAAAACTACTGAACCTGCCCTGCCATCATCTGAAGCAAGAAGTGGTAACGAGGTGGAATTCAACCCTCTATATGCTTCAGAGGTTGGAGGAGCAGCAAAAGGCCATTCAAGCCTATACAATTGAGCACGATATAGGAGGTGGAATGCACCTGTCTCAAGCGCAGTGGAGAATGATTTCAACGTTGTGCAAGGTTCTGATGCCCTTTGAACTTGCCACACGTGAAGTCAGTTCAGACACTGCCAGCCTGAGTCAGGTCATTCCCCTCATCAGGCTTTATCAGAAGAAGCTGGAGACATTGAAGGAGGAGCTAACACGGAGCGATTCCGCTAGGCATGTGGGACTTGTGGATGGAGCCCTTAATTCGCTTAACAAGGATTCACGGGTGGTCAATCTGTTGAAATCAGAGCACTACATTTTGGCCACCGTGCTCGATCCTAGATTTAAAGCCTACCTTGGATCTCTCTTTCCGGCAGACACAAGTCTGCTGGGGTTGAAAGACCTGCTGGTGAGAAAATTGTCAAGTCAAGCGGAACGCGACCTGTCAACATCTCCTCCTTCACATTCTCCCGCAACTGGGGGTGCGAGGAAAAGGCTCAGAATTCCGAGCCCACCCGCTGGCGGTGATGCAGGGCAGTCTGGAGCGACTGCTGATGCTGACATCTGGTCCGGACTGAAGGACCTGACAACGATTACGGACATGTCGTCTACTGTCACTGCATATGATTCTCTCACCATTGAAAGAATGGTGGAGGATTATATGAGTGACCGCATCCAAGTAGGCACGTCACACAGTCCGTACTTATACTGGCAGGAAAAAGAGGCAATTTGGAGGCCCTTGCACAAACTGGCTTTATTCTACCTAAATTGCCCTCCCACAAGTGTGTACTCCGAAAGAGTGTTTAGTGCCGCCGCTCACCTTGTCAGCAATCGGCGTACGAGGTTACATCCAGAAAATGTGGAGAAGATGATGTTCATTAAAATGAATTATAATCAATTCCTCCGTGGAGACATTGACCAGCAGCAATTGCCTCCACAAAGTACACAGGGAGCTGAGATGGTGGATTCCAGTGGGGACGAATTGATAATCTGTGAAGAGGGGGATGTACACGGTGATATATCGGAGGATGATGATGAGGTGGACATCTTGCCTCTGTAGAGCCAGTTTGTGCAAGGAGAGATTAATTGCTTCTTTTTTGGTGGGGGTCCAAACCAACCCGTCATTTCAGTCACAGTCGTGTGGCAGACCCTGTCACTGAAATGATGGGTTGGTTAAAGTGTGCATGTCCTGTTTATACAACATAAGGGTGGGTGGGAGGGCCCAAGGACAATTCCATCTTGCACCTCTTTTTTCTTTAATTTTTCTTTGCGTCATGTGCTGTTTGGGGAGGGTTTTTTGGAAGGGACATCCTGCGTGACACTGCAGTGCCACTCCTAGATGGGCCCGGTGTTTGTGTCGGCCACTAGGGTCGCTTATCTTACTCACACAGCTACCTCATTGCGCCTCTTTTTTTCTTTGCGTCATGTGCTGTTTGGGGAGGGTTTTTTGGAAGGGACATCCTGCGTGACACTGCAGTGCCACTCCTAGATGGGCCCGGTGTTTGTGTCGGCCACTAGGGTCGCTTATCTTACTCACACAGCTACCTCATTGCGCCTCTTTTTTCTTTGCGTCATGTGCTGTTTGGGGAGGGTTTTTTGGAAGGGACATCCTGCGTGACACTGCAGTGCCACTCCTAGATGGGCCCGGTGTTTGTGTCGGCCACTAGGGTCGCTTATCTTACTCACACAGTCAGCTACCTCATTGCGCCTCTTTTTTTCTTTGCGTCATGTGCTGTTTGGGGAGGGTTTTTTGGAAGGGCCATCCTGCGTGACACTGCAGTGCCACTCCTAGATGGGCCCGGTGTTTGTGTCGGCCACTAGGATCGCTTATCTTACTCACACAGTCAGCTACCTCATTGCGCCTCTTTTTTTCTTTGCGTCATGTGCTGTTTGGGGAGGGTTTTTTGGAAGGGCCATCCTGCGTGACACTGCAGTGCCACTCCTAGATGGGCCCGGTGTTTGTGTCGGCCACTAGGGTCGCTTATCTTACTCACACAGTCAGCTACCTCATTACGCCTCTTTTTTTCTTTGCGTCATGTGCTTTTTGGGTAGGGTTTTTTGGAAGGGCCATCCTGCGTGACACTGCAGTGCCACTCCTAGATGGGCCCGGTGTTTGTGTCGGCCACTAGGGTCGCTTATCTTACTCACACAGTCAGCTACCTCATTGCGCCTCTTTTTTTCTTTGCGTCATGTGCTGTTTGGGGAGGGTTTTTTGGAAGGGACATCCTGCGTGACACTGCAGTGCCACTCCTAGATGGGCCCGGTGTTTGTGTCGGCCACTAGGGTCGCTTATCTTACTCACACAGTCAGCTACCTCATTGCGCCTCTTTTTTTCTTTGCGTCATGTGCTGTTTGGGGAGGGTTTTTTGGAAGGGCCATCCTGCGTGACACTGCAGTGCCACTCCTAGATGGGCCCGGTGTTTGTGTCGGCCACTAGGGTCGCTTATCTTACTCACACAGTCAGCTACCTCATTGCGCCTCTTTTTTTCTTTGCGTCATGTGCTGTTTGGGGAGGGTTTTTTGGAAGGGCCATCCTGCGTGACACTGCAGTGCCACTCCTAGATGGGCCCGGTGTTTGTGTCGGCCACTAGGGTCGCTTATCTTACTCACACAGTCAGCTACCTCATTGCGCCTCTTTTTTTCTTTGCGTCATGTGCTGTTTGGGGAGGGTTTTTTGGAAGGGCCATCCTGCGTGACACTGCAGTGCCACTCCTAGATGGGCCCGGTGTTTGTGTCGGCCACTAGGGTCGCTTATCTTACTCACACAGTCAGCTACCTCATTGCGCCTCTTTTTTTCTTTGCGTCATGTGCTGTTTGGGGAGGGTTTTTTGGAAGGGCCATCCTGCGTGACACTGCAGTGCCACTCCTAGATGGGCCCGGTGTTTGTGTCGGCCACTAGGGTCGCTTATCTTACTCACACAGCGACCTCGGTGCAAATTTTAGGACTAAAAATAATATTGTGAGGTGTGAGGTATTCAGAATAGACTGAAAATGAGTGTAAATTATGGTTTTTGAGGTTGATAATACTTTCGGATCAAAATGACCCCCAAATTCTATGATTTAAGCTGTTTTTTAGGGTTTTTTGAAAAAAACACCCGAATCCAAAACACACCCGAATCCGACAAAAAAAATTCGGTGAGGTTTTGCCAAAACGCGGTCGAACCCAAAACACGGCCGCGGAACCGAACCCAAAACCAAAACACAAAACCCGAAAAATTTCCGGCGCTCATCTCTAGTATTCAGTCTCTGTTCCAAACTTCCTCCCAGAATAGTTGGTGCACCGTGTGGAAAAGGACCATAAATAGGGATATATCCTCTTGTCCTCACATATGTAACCTCACCACAGAGATAGATGTCACCTTTAAATTTTCCAAAGATAAACGGAAAATAGTGCAAGTACAGCCGAATGCAAAGTTAAAAATGATATTTTAATAAAAATGCAATCGTGTTGTGGAGAGTAATTTAGCAAAATCCGAGATGAAATGGATTTTTAAGTTAAACTCTTTAATCCCTAATGGTCTTAATTCTGAGTTTGAGCTCAAATGGTTTTTATAAATTTTATGGTATTGTTTTAATTTGTTTTTAATTTTTTGTTTTTTGGGTACATTTCGTCATGCACTTTATGGACTCTGTATAAGGACTTGGACCCTTTAAATATGTTATCCTTAGAAATGGACGTTTTAGAAGAACACTGTGTGTGGTTATCGAGGATGGATCTCTGTATATGTGTCATTTCTGGCCATTTGGAGCGCTCTGTGGAGCGCAAGAGCCCGACTTCCGGTGGAACAACGAGTGGAACGCATTGTGGAACGCATGAGAGTCACTTCCGATTCCGGCCGGAAGTGCCGCGAATGCTATTTCCGCCGGAAATGAGAGCGGGAATCGGCGTGGCGGGAATTTACGCCACACCTGGCATCTATTAGCAGATTAAGTGAGGGTATTTAGGAGGGATAGGTCTAACCAGCCACCATGCCTCTGATGAAGGACTGAGGTCCGAAAAGCTTCAGGCGTGGTGACTGGTGTATTGTGGACTATTCCTGGCGGTGACAGTTTCCTGAGAGTGGGGTTCAGTGTATCCGGACCGCTGATCCGCATCATCCTATCTGAGATCTGGGAGGGTAACTGCACGAATGCCTGGCAAATGTCCTAACCCACATTAGTGGTTACATGCTTTTTGTTATTCTGTTTATTGTGAGTGCATTTTTATTAAAATATAATTTTTAACTTTGCATTCGGCTGTACTTGCACTATTTTCCGTTTATCTTTGGAAAATTTAAAGGTGACATCTATCTCTGTGGTGAGGCTATTTATGGTCCTTTTCCACACGGTGCACCGACTATTCTGGGAGGAAGTTTGGAACAGAGACTGAATACTTCTGATACATCTTTTGATGTAAGATATTTGGACTTTGATATGAACATTTGTGATTAGCGCATTGGTGCCCATATATATCTTGTTCTGTCTACTATTTGGGGACCTGTGAGGAGTCCTTTTTTGGTGTACTAAAGCTGCTGTTCACGGTTGGCGCGATGTACAGATAAAAATTTTCTAAAGCTAATTATCCCTTCACTGGCTGCCTGTAAGATGGCGAATCATCTTCAAGATTGGCTTACTGAGCTTCAAAGCACTACATGACCAGGGCCCAATGTACCTGAAGCAGCTACTGACCCCATACTGCCCCACTCGATTACTATGATCTGTAGATGAAGGACTTTTAGCAGTACCTAGAATCTCCCATAATTCATCTGGGGGTCGAGCTTTTAGTCATGCGGCTCCGACTCTATGGAACTCACTTCCCCGCACAGTGCGAGAGGCCCCAACTATAGAATCCTTCAAAAGTAGACTCAAGACTTTCCTTTTTACTCAAGCATTCCCATAATTGTCCCTTTAGTATCTCCATGCTTCTGTATTTTATGAAAAGCTGTTCTGTACTTCATTATTTTCTGTACTATATTATGATATGTATCTGTTAAGCGCCTTGAGTCCTATTGGAGAAAGAGCGCTATATAAATAAAATTATTATTATTATTATTATTATTATTATAGTGGAATTTATTAACGCCATAGCCCTGAATAATTGTGAATATATACGCAAAGGACAGCACTTCCGATAATAGCTGCCATTTGTGTTGTGAGAACTTCCGGGTTTATAACCCAGGAGTCTTAATATAGATGTCGTTGCCTAACGGGTATAAGTTGTCGTTTAGTACATCACACCCTAAATCATTAACTCCCTCATCATAGCCATTAATTACTTCCAGCATCATCAGTTAATTTAATTATTATTCATTAACGCTCATTGCCTTAATCAGCCTAATAAAAAAAAAACCTCCACCTACAACCCTAATAAAAGCATTACCCCATCATCTTAAATGGCAGAGCACATTAACCTCTTGACCCTTATAATAAAACCTACTTAAAACGTAACTGCTTATACTTAATACTGTCCCTAATCTATGCACATTGGGGGTCATTCCGAGTTGTTCGCTCGCAAGCTGCTTTTAGCAGCTTTGCACACGCTAAGCCGCCGCCTACTGGGAGTGAATCTTAGCTTATCAAAATTGCGAACGAAAGATTAGCAGAATTGCGAATAGACACTTCTTAGCAGTTTCTGAGTAGCTCCAGACTTACTCGGCATCTGCGATCAGTTCAGTCAGTGTCGTTCCTGGTTTGACGTCACAAACACACCCAGCGTTCGCCCAGACACTCCTCCGTTTCTCCAGCCACTCCCGCGTTTTTCCCAGAAACGGTAGCGTTTTTTCACACACACCCATAAAACGGCCAGTTTCCGCCCAGAAACACCCACTTCCTGTCAATCACACTACGATCACCAGAACGAAGAAAAAACCTTGTAATGCCGTGAGTAAAATACCTAACTGCATAGCAAATTTACTTGGCGCAGTCGCACTGCGGACATTGCGCATGCGCATTAGCGACTAATCGCTCCGTTGCGAGAAAAAAATAACGAGCGAACAACTCGGAATGACCCCCATTATCCCTCTATCTCCAACTCCCCCCCAGTGCCACTTTCCTGTTGCTGATCTTATAGAGGGGTCTATTCATGAAGCAGTGAAAAGAGTGGAGAAGTGGCCTGTGGAGAAGTTGCTCATGGCAACCAATCAGCTGCTCCGTACAATTGTATAGTATGCAAATTATAAATGTTACTTCAATGCTGATTGGTTGCCATGGGCAACTTCTCCACTGGCTCACTTCTTCACACTTTTCACTTATTATAAACCCCCTATCTCTTCTGTGCTGACAGGTAAGAAGACATGCAGACTAGGGACCACCAGGAAGGGGAACTGAGGCACCAGAGGGCGGAGGAGGAGAGCAGGAGTAAAGTGAATCATCTCAGCCAACAACGGTCTTCCAGCCCACCTACTGTACCTATCTGCCTGCCCATCCACAGCTCCTCCGTTCTCAGACCCTGACACTCAGTAAACAAATATATTAGGTATGTTCAATGTAGGCCGGGAAGCTACCTCAGATACGTAATGTTTTCAAGATTTCTTCTGCAGTGGGAGCAGTGACTTCTCATGCACCCGCCACCCCACCATGCTACACACAGACAGCTCCTGATTTAAGACGTGTGATGCAGAATACTGCAGTCCCATACTTCTCAAGGGAAGATGTATCAAGCCTTGGAGAGAGATAAAGTGGAGCTGTTGCACAAAGCTACCAATCAGCTCCTTACTGTGCTAGATAAATGACAGAAGCTCATTTGTTTCTTTGGTCAACTTCTCTACTTTGTCTCTCTCCCAGACTTGATGTATCTCCCCTATATTAGGATTGCGTAGTGGTACCGTATGTACTTTTTCTACCATTGCTACAAATAGCCGCAGCAACAGACAGACAGTATACGCCCAGAAAATGCGATCAGTCATAATAAGACCACTACAGTCTAATACATGCAATTTAGCAACACATTAAATTGTATTTTACACTCTTCATGACCATATTAATATTATTATTATTATTATTATTAATAAGGCCTCAAACTATGAAATTACATTAGGTTGCAGTGGGTGGAGTTACAGTTATTTTGTGCATAGGCAATTAAATTATATATTCCAAGGGACCTGTAAATGATTCGTCAAACAGATAAATCCATCATATATTAAATATGCCACGGGAGTATATAGAATGTTTTTTGTTGTTTTTATTTGACAAGTCTTATTTGTACTTTGTAATGTTTTTACTATTGCTATAAGTGCACATAAAGACGTTCTCTACTCATCTTATTATAAATATCTGTCATATTAGTTAGGACAGAGAAACATAGAATTTGATTGCAGATTAGAATCACGGGGCCTATCCAGTGTGCCCTTTAGGTTTAGGGTATTAGGGTTAGGGGTTTGAGTATTATGGTTAGTTTAGGGCTGGGTTAGGGTATTAGGAGTTTGAGTATTAGGTTAGTCTAGGGGTGGGTTAAGGTATTAGGGTTATGAGTTTGAATATTAGGTTAGTTTAGGAGTGGGTTAGGGTATTAGGGTTAGGAGTTTGAGTATTAGGTTAGTTTAGGGGTGGGTTAGGGTATTAGGAGTTTGAGTATTAGGTCAGTCTAGGAGTGGGTTAAGGTATTAGGGTTAGGAGTTTGAGTATTAGGTTAGTTTAGGGGTGGGTTAGGGTCTTAGGGTTAGGAGTTTGAGTATTAGGTTAGTTTAGGGGTGGGTTAGGGTATTAGGGTTAGGAGTTTGAGCATTAGGTTAGTTTAGGGGTGGGTTGGGGTATTAGGGTTAGTTTAGGGTATTGGGCTAGGAGTTAGGGTATTAGGGATAGGGTATTAGGTTGGTTTAGTGGTTTTGGTTAGTTTAGGGGAATGGGTTAGAGCATAAGGGATAGGATATTAGGATTGGTTTAGCAGTTTGGGTTAAGGTATTAGGATTAGGGGTTATGGTTAGGGAGAGGTTTGGGTCGGGTTGGGTTAGGGCCAGGGATAGGGTATTAGGGTGAGGGTTAGGTTAAGGTGGGGGTTAGGGTAGGGATGCTCTTCATCCTGGATTTACCAGGATTATATTGGATTCGGGGTATGTGCCCCAGCTCCCAGGAATAGTGGTGCAGAGAGGGCGGTTTAGTCGACCGGTGGTCAGTGGGTGTAGGAAACTGAGCCCCCCAGACTACAGCAGTATCAGGAAGACTGTTGTATGACCACTTAATACAGAATAAAAGCCCCATCTCAAAAGTCCATATTTCCATCAGATGGCAATATTGCAAATTTAGGGCTTTCTATATATATTGTTGGGTTGTAAACCCCGTCACTTCTGATCATGTCTATGCCTAAAATATAAAAGGGGCAATGCATCCACTAGCCATGTCTTCCCGGTACAAGCATTGCCCCTCCAGTTATTGGGCATAAACACAATGAAACGCGCTTTGTAAATAAACCTAGATAGCTTTGTATAAAAACTAGTGATGTGCACCAGAAATTTTTCGGGTTTTGTGTTTTGGTTTTGGATTCGGTTCCGCAGCCCTGTTTTGGATTCGGACGCGTTTTGGCAAAACCTCCCTGAAATTTTTTTGTCGGATTCGGGTGTGTTGTGGATTCGGGTGTTTTTTTTTTCAATAAACCCTCAAAAACAGCTTAAATCATAGAATTTGGGGGTAATTTTGATCCCATAGTATTATTAACCTCAATAACCATAATTTCCACTCATTTCCAGTCTATTCTGAACACCTCACACCTCACAATATTATTTTTAGTCCTAAAATTTGCACCTAGGTCGCTGGATGACTAAGCTAAGCGACCCAAGGGGCCGACACAAACACCTGGTCCATCTAGGAGTGGCACTGCAGTGTCAGACAGGATGGCACTTCAAAAAATAGTCCCCAAACAGCACGTGATGCAAAGAAAAAAAGAGGTGCACCAAGGTCGCTGGATGGCTAAGCTAAGCGACCCAAGTGGCCGACACAAACACCTGGCCCATCTTGGAGTGGCACTGCAGTGTCAGACAGGATGGCACTTCAAAAAATAGTCCCCAAACATCACATGATGCAAAGATAAATTAAAGAACAAAGAGGTGCAAGATGGAATTGTCCTTGGGCCCTCCCACCCACCCTTATGTTGTATAAACAGGACATGCACACTTTAACAAACCCATCATTTCAGCGACAGGGTCTGCCACACGACTGTGACTGAAATGACTGGTTGGTTTGGGCCCCCACCAAAAAAGAAGCAATCAATCTCTCCTTGCACAAACTGGCTCTACAGAGGCAAGATGTCCACCTCCTCCTCAGCCTCCGATTCCTCACCCCTTTCACTGTGTACATCCCCCTCATCACAGAGTATTAATTCGTCCCCACTGGAATCCACCATCTCAGGTCCCTATGTACTTTGTGGAGGCAATTGCTGGTGAATGTCTCCACGGAGGAATTGATTATAATAATTAATTTTGATGAACATCATCTTCTCCACATTTTCTGGAAGTAACCTTGTACGCCGATTGCTGACAAGGTGAGCGGCTGCACTAAACACTCTTTCGGAGTACACACTGGAAGGGGGGCAACTTAGGTAAAATAAAGCCAGTTTGTGCAAGGGCCTCCAAATTGCCTCTTTTTCCTGCCAGTATACGTACTACTTGGATGCGGTCACTCATATAATCCTCCACCATTCTTTCAATGGTGACAGAATCATATGCAATGACAGTAGATTACATGTCAGTAATCGTTGGCAGGTCCTTCAGTCCGGACCAGATGTCAGCACTCGCTGCAGACTGCCCTGCATCACCGCCAGCGGGTGGGCTCGGAATTCTTAGCCTTTTCCTCGCAGCCCCAGTTGCGGGAGAATGTGAAGGAGGAGCTGTTGACGGGTCACGTTCCGCTTGACTTGACAAGTGTCTCACCAGCAGGTCTTTGCACCTCTGCACACTTGTGTCTGCCAGAAAGAGAGATACAACATAGGCTTTAAACCTAGGATCGAGCACTGTGGCCAAAATGTAGTGCTCTGATTTCAACAAATTGACCACCCGTGAATCCTGGTTAAGCGAATGAAGGGCTCCATCCACAAGTCCCACATGCCTAGCGGAATCACTCCATTTTAGCTCCTCCTTCAATCTCTCCAGCTGCTTCTGCAAAAGCCTGATGAGGGGAATGACCTGACTCAGGCTGGCAGTGTCTAAACTGACTTCACGTGTGGCAAGTTCAAAGGGTTGCAGAACCTTGCACAATGTTAAAATCATTCTCCACTGCGCTTGAGTCAGGTGCATTCCCCCTCCTTTGCCTATATCGTAGGCAGATGTATAGGTTTGAATGGCCTTTTGCTGCTCCTCCATCCTCTGAAGCATATAGAGGGTTGAATTCCACCTCGTTACCACCTCTTGCTTCAGATGATGGCGGGGCAGGTTCAGGAGTGTTTGCTGGTGCTCCAGTCTTCGGCACGCGGTGGCTGAATGCCGAAAGTGGCCCGTAATTCTTCGGGCCACCGACAGCATCTCTTGCACGCCCCTGTCATTTCTTTAAAAATTCTGCACCACCAAATTCAATGTATGTGCAAAACATGGGACGTGCTGGAATTTGCCCACATGTAATGCACCCACAATATTGGTGGCGTTGTCCGATGTCACAAATCCCCAGGAGAGTCCAATTGGGGTAAGCCATTCTGGGATGATGTTCCTCAGTTTCCGTAAGAGGTTGTCAGCTGTGTGCCTCTTATGGAAAGCGGTTATACAAAGTGTAGTCTGCCTAGAAACGAGTTGGCGTTTGCGATATGCTGCTACTGGTGCCGCCGCTGCTGTTCTTACTGCGGGAGGCAATACATCTACCCAGTGGGCTGTCACAGTCATATAGTCCTGAGTCTGCCCTGCTCCACTTGTCCACATGTCCGTGGTTAAGTGGACATTGGGTACAACTGCATTTTTTAGGACACTGGTGACTCTTTTTCTGAGGACTGTGTACATTCTCGGTATCGCCTGCCTAGAGAAATGGAACCTAGATGGTATTTGGTACCGGGGACACAGTACCTCAATTAATTATGCAGCAGGATGACTGCTGTGATATTTCATCTTCCTCGCAAAGGACTGTTGGACAGTCAATTGCTTACTGGAAGTAGTACAAGTGGTCTTCCGACTTCCCCTCTGGGATGATGATCGACTCCCAGCAGCAACAATAGCAGCTCCAGCAGCAGCAGGCGTTACACTCAAGGATGCATCGGAGGAATCCCAGGCAGGAGAGGACTTGTCAAACTTGCCAGTGACATGGCCTGCAGGACTATTGGCTTTCCTGTCTAAGGAGGAAATTGACACTGAGGGAGTTGGTGGTGTGGTTTGCAGTAGCTTGGTTACAAGAGGAAGGGATTTAGTTGTCAGTGGACTGCTTCCGCTGTCACCCAAAGTTTTTGAACTTGTCACTGACATCTGATGAATGCGCTGCAGGTGACGTATAAGGGAGGATGTTCCTACTGTAGGTGGTTAACGTCCTTACCCCTACTTATTACAGCTTGACAAAGGCAGCACACAACTTGACACCTGTTGTCCGCATTTCTGTTAAAATAATTCCACACCGAAGAGCTGATTTTTTGTGTGATTTGACCAGGAATGTTAATGGCCATATTCGTCCCACGGACAACAGGTGTCTCCCCGGGTGCCTTACTTAAACAAACCACCTCACCATCAGAATCCTCCTTGTCAATTTCCTCCTCAGCGCCAGCAACACCCATATCCTCATCTTGGTGTACTTCAACAGTGACATCTTCAATTTGACTATCAGGAACTGGACTGCGGGTGCTCCTTCCAGCACTTGCAGGGGGCGTGCAAATGGTGGAAGGCGCCACCTCTTCCCGTCCAGTGTTGGGAAGGTCAGGCATCGCAACCGACACAATTGGACTCTCCTTGGGGATTTGTGATTTAGACGAACGCACAGTTCTTTGCTGTGCTTTTGCCAGCTTAAGTCTTTTCATTTTTCTAGCGAGAGGATGAGTGCTTCCATCCTCATGTGAATCTGAACCACTAGCCATGAACATAGGCCAGGGCCTCAGCCGTTCCTTGCCACTCCGTGTCGTAAATGGCATATTGGCAAGTTTACGCTTCTCATCAGACGCTTTTAATTTAGATTTTCGGGTCATTTTACTGAACTTTTGTTTTTTGGATTTTACATGCTCTCTACTATGACATTGGGCATCGGCCTTGGCAGACGACGTTGATGGCATTTCATCGTCTCGGCCATGACTACTGGTAGCAGCTTCAGCACGAGGTGGAAGTGGATCTTGATCTTTCCCTATTTTACCCTCCACATTTTTGTTCTCCATTTTTTAATGTGTGGAATTATATGCCAGTAATTTATCAATAGCAATGGCCTACTGTACCATACTGCTATATATATACTGGTGGTCAACAAAATTCTGTACTGCCCTCCTACTATATACTGCGCACAACTAAAATGCAGCACAGGTATGGATGGATAGTATACTTGACGACACAGAGGTAGAGCAATGGACTACTGTACCGTACTGCTATATATATATACTGGTGGTCAGCAAAATTCTGCACTGTCCTCCTACTATATACTGAGCACAACTACAATGCAGCACAGGTATGGATGGATAGTATACTTGACGACACAGAGGTAGAGCAATGGACTACTGTACCATACTGCTATATATATACTGGTGGTCAGCAAAATTCTGCACTGTCCTCTTACTAAATACTGCGCACAACTACAATGCAGCACAGGTATGGATGGATAGTATACTTGACGACACAGAGGTAGAGCAATGGACTACTGTACCATACTGCTATATATATACTGGTGGTCAGCAAAATTCTGCACTGTCCTCCTACTATATACTCCGCACAACTACAATGCAGCACAGGTATGGATGGATAGTATACTTGACGACACAGAGGTAGAGCAATGGATTACTATACCGTACTGCTATATCTATACTGGTGGTCAGCAAAATTCTGCACTGTCCTACTGTATACTGCGCACAACTAAAATGCAGCACAGGTATGGATGGATAGTATACTTGACGACACAGAGGTAGAGCAATGGACTACTGTACCGTACTGCTATATATATACTGGTGGTCAGCCAAATTCTGCACTGTCCTCCTACTATATACTGCGCACAACTATAATGCAGCACAGGTATGGATGGATAGTATACTTGATGAAACAGAGGTAGAGCAGTGGACTACTGTACCGTACTGCTTTATATATATACTGGTGGTCAGCAAAATTCTGCACTGTCCTACTATATACTGCGCACAACTACAATGCAGCACAGGTATGGATGGATAGTATACTTGACGACACAGAGGTAGAGCAATGGACTACTGTACCGTACTGCTATATATATACTGGTGGTCAGCAAAATTCTGCACTGTCCTCATACTATATACTGCGCACAACTAAAATGCAGCACAGGTATGGATGGATAGTATACTTGATGACACAGAGGTAGAGCATTGGACTACTGTACCTTACTGCTATATATATACTGGTGGTCAGCAAAATTCTGCACTGTCCTACTATATACTGCGCACAACGACAATGCAGCACAGGTATGGATGGATAGTATACTTGACGACACAGAGGTAGAGCAATGGACTACTGTACCGTACTGCTATATTTATACTGGTGGTCAGCAAAATTCTGCACTGTCCTCCTACTATATACTGCGCACAACTACAATGCAGCACAGGTATGGATGGATAGTATACTTGACGACACAGAGGTAGAGCAATGGACTACTGTACCGTACTGCTATATATATACTGGTGGTCAGCAAAATTCTGCAATGTCCTCCTACTACATTCTGCGCATAACTAAATTGCAGCACAGGTATGGATGGATAGTATACTTGACGACTCAGAGGTAGAGCAATGGAATACTGTACCGTACTGCTATATATATACTGGTGGTCAGCAAAATTCTGCACTGTCCTCCTACTATATACTGCGCACAACTACAATGCAGCACAGGTATGGATGGATAGTATACTGGACGACACAGAGGTAGAGCAGTGGACTACTGTACGGTACTGCTATATATATACTGGTGGTCAGCAAAATTCTGCACTGTTCTACTATATACTGCGCACAACTACAATGCAGCACAGGTATGGATGGATAGTATACTTGACGATACAGAGGTAGAGCAATGGACTACTGTACCGTACTGCTATATATATACTGGTGGTCAGCAAAATTCTGCACTGTCCTACTATATACTGCGCACAACTACAATGCAGCACAGGTATGGATGGATAGTATACTTGATGAAACAGAGGTAGAGCAGTGGACTACTGTACCGTACTGCTTTATATATATACTGGTGGTCAGCAAAATTCTGCACTGTCCTACTATATACTGCGCACAACTACAATGCAGCACAGGTATGGATGGATAGTATACTTGACGACACAGAGGTAGAGCAATGGACTACTGTACCGTACTGCTATATATATACTGGTGGTCAGCAAAATTCTGCACTGTCCTCCTACTATATACTGCGCACAACTATAATGCAGCACAGGTATGGATGGATAGTATACTTGATGAAACAGAGGTAGAGCAGTGGACTACTGTACCGTACTGCTTTATATATATACTGGTGGTCAGCAAAATTCTGCACTGTCCTACTATATACTGCGCACAACTACAATGCAGCACAGGTATGGATGGATAGTATACTTGACGACACAGAGGTAGAGCAATGGACTACTGTACCGTACTGCTATATATATACTGGTGGTCAGCAAAATTCTGCACTGTCCTCATACTATATACTGCGCACAACTAAAATGCAGCACAGGTATGGATGGATAGTATACTTGATGACACAGAGGTAGAGCATTGGACTACTGTACCTTACTGCTATATATATACTGGTGGTCAGCAAAATTCTGCACTGTCCTACTATATACTGCGCACAACGACAATGCAGCACAGGTATGGATGGATAGTATACTTGACGACACAGAGGTAGAGCAATGGACTACTGTACCGTACTGCTATATTTATACTGGTGGTCAGCAAAATTCTGCACTGTCCTCCTACTATATACTGCGCACAACTACAATGCAGCACAGGTATGGATGGATAGTATACTTGACGACACAGAGGTAGAGCAATGGACTACTGTACCGTACTGCTATATATATACTGGTGGTCAGCAAAATTCTGCAATGTCCTCCTACTACATTCTGCGCATAACTAAATTGCAGCACAGGTATGGATGGATAGTATACTTGACGACTCAGAGGTAGAGCAATGGAATACTGTACCGTACTGCTATATATATACTGGTGGTCAGCAAAATTCTGCACTGTCCTCCTACTATATACTGCGCACAACTACAATGCAGCACAGGTATGGATGGATAGTATACTGGACGACACAGAGGTAGAGCAGTGGACTACTGTACGGTACTGCTATATATATACTGGTGGTCAGCAAAATTCTGCACTGTTCTACTATATACTGCGCACAACTACAATGCAGCACAGGTATGGATGGATAGTATACTTGACGATACAGAGGTAGAGCAATGGACTACTGTACCGTACTGCTATATATATACTGGTGGTCAGCAAAATTCTGCACTGTCCTACTATATACTGCGCACAACTACAATGCAGCACAGGTATGGATGGATAGTATACTTGACGACACAGAGGTAGAGCAATGGACTACTGTACCGTACTGCTATTTATATACTGGTGGTCAGCAAAATTATGCACTGTCCTCCTACTATATACTGCGCACAACTACAATGCAGCACAGATATGGATGGATAGTATACTTGACGACACAGAGGTCGAGTAATGGACTACTGTACCATACTGCTATATATATACTGGTGGTCAGCAAAATTCTGCAATATATAGCAATGGACTACTGTACCGTACAGCTATATATATATATATATATATATATATATATATACTGGTGGTCAGCAAAATTCTGCACTGTCCTCCTACTATATACTGCGCACAACTATAATGCAGCACAGGTATGGATGGATAGTATACTTGACAACGTAGAGGTAGAGCAATGGACTACTGTACCGTACTGCTATATATATACTGGTGGTCAGCAAAATTCTGCACTGTCCTCCTACTATATACTGCACACAACTACAATGCAGCACAGGTATGGATGGATAGTATACTTGACGACACAGAGGTAGAGCAATGGACTACTGTACCGTACTGCTATATATATACTGGTGGTCAGCAAAATTCTGCACTGTCCTCCTACTATATACTGCACACAACTACAATGCAGCACAGGTATGGATGGATAGTATACTTGACGACACAGAGGTAGAGCAATGGACTACTGTACCGTACTGCTATATATATACTGGTGGTCAGCAAAATTCTGCACTGTCCTCCTACTATATACTGCGCACAACTACAATGCAGCACAGGTATGGATGGATAGTATACTTGATGACACAGAGGTAGAGTAATGGACTACTGTACCATACTGCTATATATATACTGGTGGTCAGCAAAATTCTGCACTGTCGTACTATATACTGCGCACAACTAAAATGCAGCACAGGTATGGATGGATAGTATACTTGACGACACAGAGGTAGAGAAATGGACTACTGTACCGTACTGCTATATATATATACTGGTGGTCAGAAAAATTCTGCTATATATATCAATGGACTACTGTACCGTACTGCAATATATATATATATATATATATATGAAATGGAAAAAGGTTCTCGTGGGAGCCAATACGCCTTTAGTATGACAATGTTTAAAAGTTTTTATTCATACACAAACGAACAATATTTATAGCTTAAACATTCGTCATTGGTACAAATTACTAAAAAATTAAATAAAACAATATAACAATCTTATACATATACATATTTCAGTTGATGTGAGGAATTTACAGTCAGGTGATCACAATCAGAACTTAATAGAGATATGTCTCCAACCAGATGTTTGTGGTGAAGGCTTTATGAACCCGATATCGCGAAACCCAATGCGTTTCGTCCGCTAGGACTTCATCAGGGGTTTACAATCAGTTCTTTTAATAGAATGGATTACCACTGGTTAAAACTGGTTAGAATTCTCAATGTTACATCCAATCACACGTTTGTTTTAATTGATATGGTATCTAAATAGATTTCCTCATAACAGAAAATGACAATTAGGTTGAAGTTAGATGATATTGTATTCCCAAATTTCATCAGGGATAGTGGAACCCTACAGTCCACCTCAGCTTCAATAAGTATCACCAAAAAGTACTTTAAGAAATTTCCAATCCTGAACAGCACTACTCCTTTTTTCAGGAACAAGCACAACCTCAAAGGATCACAAAGGTAGTTGTGATCCTGTGAGGTTGTGCTTGTTCCTGAAAAAAGGAGTAGTGCTGTTCAGGATTGGAAATTTCTTAAAGTCCTTTTTGGTGATACTTATTGAAGCTGAGGTGGACTGTAGGGTTCCACTATCCCTGATGAAATTTGGGAATACAATATAATCTAACTTCAACCTAATTGTCATTTTCTGTTATGATGAAATCTATTTAGATACCATATCAATTGAAACAAACGTGTGATTGGATGTAACATTGAGAATTCTAACCAGTTTTAACCAGTGGTAATCCATTCTATTATAAGAACTGATTGTAAACCCCTGATGAAGTCCTAACGGACGAAACGCGTTGGGTTTCTCGATATCGGGTTCATAAAGCCTTCACCACAAACATCTGGTTGGAGACATATCTCTATTAAGTTCTGATTGTGATCACCTGACTGTAAATTCCTCACATCAACTGAAATATGTATATGTATAAGATTGTTATATTGTTTTATAGAATTTTTTAGTAATTTGTACCAATGACGAATGTTTAAGCTATAAATATTGTTCGTTTGTGTATGAATAAAAACTTTTAAACATTGTCATACTAAAGGCGTATTGGCTCCCACGAGAACCTTTTTCCATTTCACATCTACTCTTTATACCTTATCTGACAGAGGGTATTTCTTAGTGGTTTGAGACGAGTGGTATAGCGCAAAAAAAAGGTTACCTTTTGTTTCATATATTATATATATATTTATTTATATATATACTGGTGGTCAGCAAAATTCTGCACTGTCCTCCTACTATATACTGCGCACAACTACAATGCAGCACAGGTATGGATGGATAGTATACTTGATTACACAGAGGTAGAGCAATGGACTACTGTACCGTACTGCTATATATATACTGGTGGTCAGCAAAATTCTGCACTGTCCTCCTACTATATACTGCGCACAACTACAGTGCAGCACAGGTATGGATGGATAGTATACTTGACGACACAGAGGTAGAGCAATAGACTACTGTACCGTACTGCTATATATATACTGGTGGTCAGCAAAATTCTGCAATATATAGCAATGGACTACTGTACCATACTGCTATATATATTTATATATATATATATATATATATATATATATACTGGTGGTCAGCAAAATTCTGCACTGTCCTCCTACTATATACTGCGCACAACTAAAATGCAGCACAGGTATGGAATTCAGGGACGTGCAGTCAGGGGAGGCAGGGGAGGGAGTGCCTCCCCTGTCATAATCATTAAAATAATATAAAGAAAATACTTGTGACACATATTCTGTGTCATAAGTATATGCGTTATGCTTTATATTATTTTAATGATTCCTAGTGTGTAAAATATACGTTTAAATGAGGTTACCAGGCACCGCTGTCGGTGCCTCCCGCTGTCAGTGCAAAGGGCAGGAAGCGGGGAGGCGGGACCAAGAATTGGGCAGTAAAAGCCCATTAAAAAATTAAGTTGAAGCGGCACTTAGTGGAAGTGCCGCTTTGACAGGGGAGTGACAAGGGAGTAACAGGGGCGTGCTTTCAACCCATAGCACGCCCCTGTCGCTAAGACTGGCAGCAGCAGCAGCGGTGGAGCGGGAACCTGCTGGCTACCTCTGTCAGGCCGGATTCCATAGAGCAGGAGGGGAGCTGTGAGTCCCGGTCTCTGGCCAAGTCTCTGTCCCGCCGGTGTTACGAGTGTGAGGCGCGCCTTCCCTTGTCCCGCCGCTGCCGTCCCTACTTAGCCCCTGTGACCTGCTTCCTGCTGCCGCCGGCTGTCTGCTCCGGAGCATCGCCGCAGCTGCAAGGACCCGAGGAGAGTGTGTCTGCGGATCCCCCCCCCCAAGGCGA
This sequence comes from Pseudophryne corroboree, assembly GCF_028390025.1. Taxonomy (NCBI): domain Eukaryota; kingdom Metazoa; phylum Chordata; class Amphibia; order Anura; family Myobatrachidae; genus Pseudophryne; species Pseudophryne corroboree. The sequence continues at coordinate 796,447,701 of NC_086448.1, forward strand.
GTACCAACAGCACACACACACACACACACACACACACACACACACACACACACACACTCACTCTTTCTCCTGCTGATGTAATGTGTAAAAAAAAAAAAAAAAAAGGGGGACGCTGTCTGCCGTAATGTGTAAAAAAGGGTGTCGCTCTCTGCCGTAATGTGTAAAAAAAGGGGGACTGTCTGCCGTAATGTGTAAAAAGGGGGGCGCTGGCTGCCGTAATGTGTAAAAAAGGGGGGCGCTCTCTGCCGTAATGTGTAAAAAAAAAGGGGGGACTGTCTGCCGTAATGTGTAAAAAGGGGGAAGCTGGCTGCCGTAATGTGTAAAAAAGGGGGTCGCTCTCTGCCGTAATGTGTAAAAAAGGGGACGCTGTCTGCCGTAATGTGTAACAAAGGGGGACGCTATGTGCCGTAATATGTTAAAAAAGGGGGACGCTGTCTGCCGTAATGTGTAAAAAAGGGGGACTGGCTGCCGTAATGTGTAAAAAAGGGGGACGCTGTCTGACGTAATGTGTAACAAAGGGGACGCTGTCTGCCGTAATGTGTAAAAAAGGGGACGCTGTCTGCCGTAATGTGTAAAAAGGGGCGCTGTCTGACGTAATGTGTAAAAAAGGGGACGCTGTCTGCCGTAATATGTAAAAAAGGGGTACTTAACTCTGATCCCAATGCCCCAACTATTTCAACTCAAGGGCTACCTAAAACACATATTTGCAAAAAATAAATAAATGTTTAAATAAAAAAATATAAGTAGGCAGGCACTGTCCGCCTACTTCCATTACATCACAAGTGGCGGTACGGTTCATTGCCGGACTTTGCGGATCATTATGGCTGCAGTGCCTCTCCAGCCAATGACCTCACCGCACGCCACTGGTATGGATGGATAGTATACTTGACGACACAGAGGTAGAGCAATGGACTACTGTACTGTACTGCTATATCTATACTGGTGGTCAGCAAAATTCTGCACTGTCCTCCTACTATATACTGCGCACAACGACAATGCAGCACAGGTATGGATGGATAGTATACTTGACAACACAGAGGTAGAGCAATGGACTACTGCACCGTACTGCTATATATATACTGGTGGTCAGCAAAATTCTGCACTGTCCTCCTACTATATACTGCGTACAACTACAATGCAGCACAGGTATGGATGGATAGTATACTTGACGACACAGAGGTAGAGCAATGGACTACTGTACCGTACTGCTATATATATACTGGTGGTCAGCAAAATTCTGCACTGTCCTCCTACTATATACTGCGCACAACTAAAATGCAGCACAGGTATGGATGGATAGTATACTTGATGACACAGAGGTAGAGCAATGGACTACTGTACCGTACTGCTATATATATACTGGTGGTCATCAAAATTCTGCACTGTCCGCCTACTATATACTGCAATGCAGCACAGATATGGAGCGTTTTTCAGGCAGAGAACGTAGATATTTGCAGCACACTGAGCACAGATATTTGCAGCACATTGAGCACAGATATTTACAGCACACTGAACACAGAAACTGAGAGAACGCAGCCACGTCCTCTCGCTATCATCTCCAATGAACGAGTGAAAATGGCGGCGACACGCGGCTCCTTATATAGAATATGAATCTCGCGAGAATCCGACAGCGGGATGATGACGTTTGGGCGCGCTCGGGTTAACCGAGCAAGGCGGGAAGATCCGAGGCTGCCTCAGAACCGTGTAAAATGGGTGAAGTTCAGGGGGGTTCGGATCCCGAGGAACCGAACCCGCTCATCTCTAATAAAAACTCAATAGAACTTACTTTGCAGAATTTGTTTGCTCATGAATAATTGACTTATATTTCCAGATGAAAACAGACAACCATCACAGCAGCAAACGAATGTAATAAATAAATCACAATACCATGTGATTTGACTTTCCCGGCACACTACCGGAACATGGAACCTTAATGCGTACGTAAAATCACTGCTGCAAAGACAGAAACATTAGGGAAATAGAAAGGGATTGTGTAGTGCCCTGGAAACCATGGTGAAAGTAAAACGATCCTTACAGCCTTGGGATGCAAAATATTAAATTCTAAGAAAGCTGTCTTTAGGGAAATCCCTATCCTCACTGACCAGGTTTCCAAACACTGACTAAGACCTTATTTTCTTAACCTCAGCGCAGTAAATGCAGTCACATGATCTGAAACTGGACCTTGTTATCAGGACACAAAGAGTCTCTTCATTCAGGGTTTCATTTGGGACTTTCCTAACTCCAGGCCCAGCGCATTCTTTATGTAATTATTAATTTGCAGCAGTGATCACGTGACTCTGTCCCGATGTCATTGTTCTGTTCCTGATTACTGTTTTTGTGCCGTCTTAACAAAAGTCTGCACATTGACCACAACCACGAAAAACAACAGCAAATGAATGTGTCACTTCAAGCACAGAAATAAATAAAAGTTTAGCCAACAGAACGTGGTCTGCATTGTGCCACCATGATGGGCTAGATATGCCACCGGGTGCAGGGGTGCTGAGAAGGGCGGAGTGTGTGCAAATTACCCAGGCCTTTGTAGGGGCCAAGGAGTGCAGAGGTGGTGTAACCTCCCAGGATCTTCAAAGCCCACATGACCACAACCAACCCGCCCCACCATGCGTGTACACTAGTGTAACCCTAAGTGATGGAAGGCTGAGTAAGAGTTACTAAATCGTTACCTTCTTTATAGTGCCTCCACCCAAATTTATGATAGATATTGTTATATCAATCAGAGCCGGCCCTAGGCATAGGCAAACTAGGCAATTGCCTAGGGCATCTGGTATGCCTAGGGGCACAAGCAGCTTCTGCTGATTAAAATGATATGCAGCATGCCTATATTGTGTGTAGCATTTCGTATGCAGATACAGCCACAGTCGCACGCAGTATATAGGCATGCCACATATCATTTTAATCAGCAGAAGCTGCTTGTGTATCCTAGCCACATAGCAATGCAAATAAGATGCATTTTCATAAAAAATATGCACCCGACGTTAGCAGAGCTGCCAGTTGACTCACACCAGGAACTATATGTGTCATTATTTGTATAAGGACATTAATAATGTGTAACATATGTGTAAGGGGCACTATGTGTGTCATTATGTGTATAAGGGCACTAATAATGTGCAGCATATGTGTTAAGGTGCATACACACGGAGAGATTTTGGCTATGAGAGATTTTGACTAACTTTTCCCTTGAACTGGCAGTAGGAGATTTTGACTAACTTTACCAGAGATTTTGTCTAACTATGCAAGAGATTTTGGCTATGGGAGATTTTGGCTATGGGAGATTTTGGCTATGGGAGATTTTGACTATCTCATTTAAATAAGGGGATGAGTGTCATATATAGGACGATTTTACAGGGTGGCTGGTATTTAAATAGCTGAAAGTTAAAAAAAAAATTTGCGTGGGGTCCCCCCTCCTATGTAAAACCAGCCTCGGGCTCTTTGAGCCAGTCCTGGTTGTTAAAATACAGAGGAAAAAATGAGTAGGGTTCCCCCATATTTAGACAACCAGCACCGGGCTCTGCGTCCGGTCCTGGTTTAAAAAATACGGGGGACAAAAGACATAGGGGTCCCCCGTATTTTCCAAACCAGCACCGGGCTCCACTAGCCAGGGAGATAATGCCACAGCCGGGGGACACTTTTATATTGGTCCCTGCGGCCGTGCCATTACCCCCCCAACTAGTCAGCCCTGGCCGGGGTACACTGGAGGAGTGAGGACCCCTTAAATCAAGGAGTCCCCCCCTCCAGCCACCCAAGGGCCAGGGGTGAAGCCCGAGGCTGTCCCCCCCATCCGTGGCCCGGTGGATGGGAGGCTGATAGCCTTTCAATAGTAATATTGTTCTTTACAGGAGGCCTACAGGTCCCAGCAAGCCTGCCCCAGCATGTTGGCACTTGGAGAACCACAAGTGCCAGCATGCCCGGACATAAAGGGCCCGCTGGCACCTGTAGTCCACCTGTAAAGAAAATATAAAAAAAAAAACACAACACATTCTTTTAAAAATCCTTTATTAAACTGGGTCTTCACCTGGGGGCGGCGGCCTTTAAGCTCTTTTGCATGGCCGCCGCCTTCCCAGGGCTTCCGGCGTCTTCACCTGGGGGGGCGCCACCTCCCCAGGGCTTCTGGGGTCTTGCTCCGGCGTCTTCACCTGGTGGGCGGCGGCTGCTAAGCTCTTTTGCATAGCCGCCGCCCATCCAGGACTTCCACGGCGTCTTCAGGAGCTCTTCTCCGCTCCTCCTCCGCCGTCGGACTGACAGCCGCTGCCTCGCGCTGACTTATATAATGATTGGCTCGCGGCGGCCATCTTGAATTTAAAAAATGACGCTGAGGCGCCATTTTTGAAACTGGTACCGCTCCGCTGCCAAACTCTGCAATAGAAAGGTAAATTTCCCCCGCCCGCACCGCTGCCGCAACCCGCCGCCGCCCACACCGCCACCGCAACCCACCGCCGCCGCAACCCGCCGTCGCCCACACCGCCACCGCAACCCGCCCCCGCCCGCACCGCCGCCACAACCCGCCGCCGCCCGCACCACCGCCGCCTGCACATCGCTATCGCTGGGAAAAATCGCTGGCCTCTTAAAGTGTTAGCGATTTTGACTAACTTTTGCAGCGACATAGCCAAAATTGACTTGCCAGCACTGACTATTTTTCCCAGCGATAGCGACCTAGCGGGGACGCGCATCGCTATCGCTGGCTGTGTACACACGGAGCGATCTGCACTAACTTTCTGAGCGATTTTGACTATATAGTCAAAATCGCTCAGTTATATCGCTCCGTGTGTATGCACCTTAAGGGACATTATTTGTATAAGGGCACTAATAATGTGCAGCATATGTGTAAGGGACATTATGTGTGTCATTATGTGTATAAGGGCATTAACAATGAGCGGCATATGTGTAAGGGAAATTATGTGTATAAGAGCATTAATAAGGGTTGGCATAATGTGTAAGGCGCATTATGTTTATAAGGACATTAATAATGTGTGTTATATGTGTAAGGGGCATTACTGTGTGGTATTATGTGAATAAATGCATTACCAATGTGTGGCCTCATGTGTATAAGTGCTCTACTGTGTGCGTAACTTATAGAAAGGGCACTACTGTGTGGTCTAATGTGAATAAAGAGCAATATGGTGTGGTGTAATGTGAATAAGGAGCAATATGGTGTGGTGTAATCAGAATAAAGAGCAATATGGTGTGGTGTAATGTGAATAAGGAGCAATTCAGTATGATGTTATGTGAATGAGGGGCACTACTGTGAGGAGTAACATATATAAGGTAAAGTGGTACTACTGTGTGATGTAATGTGAATAAAGGACACTATCGCATGATAAACTGTGAATAAAGTTGCACAACTGTGAGGCATAATTTGAATTGGGGGTACTATTGTGTGGCCATGCCCCTTGCCAGCAAAAACACAAACCTTTTTGGGCTGTGAGTCGAATGTGCACACTGTTCCTATTTAAATTACAGGGGGTAGGAAAAAAGGACTGCTATGGGGAGGGGGGGGGGGGGGGCTTATAGTGCTGGGAAAGGGGCGCAGGGTCAGAGGCGGAACTAGTGGTGGTGCTAGGGGGCACCAGCCAAAATCTTGCCTAGGGCATCATATTGGTTCGGGCCGGCTCTGATATCAATAAAGGGTAAATTTGGGAAAAACCCTCTAACTACCTTTTGTTATATTATTTCGTACAGTTACCACCGTACCCTAGCTTTCTTCAATTTTCTCCTATAACCAATACCTCAGGTAAGTAAACACCACTCGTTATGTTCCTTTTAGTATACGTTATATTAGATATATATTAGGTTGTGGAAACATCTTATTACATCACATAAATACACTAAATAAATATAACATAAATATATATTATCACAGTTTACCTTTTACTTCTAAAGATCTTAATACAATGAAGATCTTTTCATGTTTATGTTACATATGAGAAATAATACTTTAACTCATATTACATTTCAATTATACATAACATTTTCTTATTGTAGTCCTAATACAATATCCGATGAATTAGAGTTCATATCCCAGTCCTGACATTTTTTATATATATGCATATATATTTATTGGTATTTTCTCCTCCACTTTATATTAGTGGCCTTGTTGTATACTGCCTATATATATATATATATATATTCCCTGGTATTAATAGTTTTCCTCCACACAGGGTATGAAATCTTTTGTTGAAACAGCAAAAGAGCTTGTTGTATCCATTACCACTAGAAGAAGTCCTGACTATGTATCACCTTTCGTTTAATGTTATTTGTATCACTTACTCCCTGCTGCTGATACAAATTAGTTATTGTATCCAAATAGGAAATCCTTCAGTAGAAGTATAATATTAAGGCCTGTACACACTGGTCGATATATCGGCCGTTCTCTTGAACGGCCGATACATCGCGGGACCGTCGGCCAGTGTGTACGGGCGATACGTCTGTGAACTCCGTCGTTCACAGACGTATCGCGTCGGCTGCGCAGCACAGCCGACGGCCAATATATCTAACGATATATTGGCGCGTCGCTGTGTGTGTACGGGGCGGCCGTCCGACCGCCCGTACACATGCTGCGGCGGCCGGTGGTGATTGACAGGTGAACTGGGCGGGCGCCTGCCCACCCGCCCAGTTCATGACGTCAGTCCCCCGACGGATTGGGCAGTGTGTATGCATAGCACACTGCCCGATCCGTACATAGATATATCTGCAGATCAATTGATCTGCAGATATATCTACTAGTGTGTACCCACCTTTAGTCTGAGAGAACATTTAGCATTCTTCCTACTAGATGTCACTGACTCTGAACTCAGCTATCTCTATCTTTTTGATAGCTATGTTGGATATATATATTTTATTATATATATATATATATATATATATATATATATATGTAGACTGATCTGCCTTTGATTGTAGAAAATAAATATTGCAGCCGCCTTTACTGTAACATGTAGACCAGGGGTGGCCAACCAGTCAGAAACAAAGAGCCAAAAAATCTTGTTAGGCACGTCAAAGAGCCGACATCAAGCCACAGGCGCACATGCAAAAATGGGGTGTGGCCTTGTGCCTGCTAGGCCATGCCTCTGGTATAAAATACATTTTAAAAATCCACATAAAATACATTTTTAAAGCCTGATCCAACATAAAATACATTTAAAAAGCCACTTCCACATACCCTACTGTGTCACTTCAGCCAGCTACCTCGTGTCACTCCTGTTAGCACACTCCTACAGTATGTCACTACAGCTAGCGCCCCCATGAGTCACTCCTGCCAGCACTCTCCTGTGTCACTACAGCCCCCCGAAAATACACCTCGTGCCATTGCAGCAGCCCCTTACGTGTCGTCTCACCTCTAGTATCTGGCTCTCTCTCAGTTCTCAGTCTCCGTAGTGCTGCTGCTGCCTGTCTGGCTGGAGTGCAGCAGTTTCCGGATCTGTTGTGGTCACGTGACTTCGAGTGTCGGGAGCCACATTTGAATAAAGAAAGAGCCTCATGAGGCTCAAGAGCCACAGGTTGGCCACCGCTGTTGTAGACTTTTCCTCAAATAGTTAAATGATAGTCTTGGGAAATGCTTATTATATATGTTGTTAAGCATCAAACCTGCTACTAGTACTTCTCTCTTGTGCGTGGTAAATAGGAGATTAGTTGACCTGTAGAAGTGCCTTGAATATATACTGTCACTAATCTCACCTGTTTATTAAAGTAGAGAGAGAGTCAATGTACATAAATGAAAGGATGGGTGTCATGTATGTTATTTCGTTGAAAGTGTAAATAGATGAGATGCAAGTGGGAGTAAATCACAGACCTTAGATGTTTTCACAATGAGCTCCTGCCCATTGCCTTTATGCTGTAATAGTGGCCACACCCCCTTTCAGTCTCATTGGTGTACAGTTGAAACCTGGTAGGCGAATGGACGTTAATTGGGATATACCTTGCAGCCAGTGGGCGGAATGTGTTCACTGAATTTAGCTGAGAGGGATCAGCTGGCAGGCAGAGATGATAGACAGAACGTTGAGAGCGACGTCTTGATGGGTGACCCCTGCAGCTGAGACAGCACTAACAGAAAGGGTCCAGAAAGTGGCAGCAGCTAGCAAATTACTGTGTACGCCGCCAGCATGCAGGGTTAGAGAGGCGTAGACAGGATGAGCTTTAGAGGCGGCTTCTATATGGAGCTAGTGCTGTGGGATGCTCTGGCAGGCAGTATCATCAGCGGAGGTGGCTCTGACAGCCGTAGCTCAGTAGGTGGCTACTCTCAAAATATCAATGAGGGGGCGGCTCCGCAGGCGGGATTTGCACTGTATGTGGCTCCTACAGCTGGAGCTCAGGAGGCTCCTTATCGTCTAATAGGTAATAAAGTGGGCGGCGATGACAGGCGGTGTTTGCACTGGAGGCGGCTCCGGCAAACGGGATAGCGGCAGAGGCGGCTCTTACTTGCGGAGCTTCGGATGTGGCTCCTTCACTAGATATACTGCTGTGGGCTGCACCAGCGGGCGTGACTGGCGGCAGGGGTGGCTATGGTTATCAGAGCTCCGGAAGTTACTGCGGTGGGCGGATCCAGCGGACGGGGATCGCATCAGAGGCGGCTCCCCCAAGCGGCTTTAATAACAGCTGACAGCAGAGGCTTTAGCAGCGGGGCGACGCTGGATGCATTAGTGTCTAAGGTGGGTAATCTTACCACGATGTACCGATAGGTTATCCCTCTTCCACCTCGATCGCCTTCTCCGCTCCCGCTGCTCTTTTCTCTCTCCGCGGCAGCCCGCCTCTCGTCTTCTCCCGCTGGCGACGGTTGATCCGCTCCACCTCCTATTCACGCCGCTCTTCTTGCCCACTCTTCGGGTGCCTTCCCTCCGGACTGAGTCTCCTTCTTCTCCCCTGCTCCTGCTGAATGGTTACAGCACAGCTCTTTTATGGCAGGGCAGGGAGAGAAAGAAGTTATGCTCACCAGAGAGGCACCAGTCTCAGGTAATGCGCTGTGATCCCCCCTTTTATACTGGTTTCAGGGTGTCTCGAGAACAGTCATTTCTCTAACGTCCTAGTGGATGCTGGGGACTCCGTAAGGACCATGGGGAATAGACGGGCTCCGCAGGAGACATGGGCACTTTAAGAAAGAATTTAGATTCTGGTGTGCTCTGGCTCCTCTCTCTATGTCCCTCCTCCAGACCTCAGTTTGAATCTGTGCCCGGACGAGCTGGGTGCTTTTCAGTGAGCTCTCCTGAGCTTGCTGTGAGAAAGTATTTTGTTAGGTTTTTTATTTTCAGGGAGCTCTGCTGGCAACAGACTCCCTGCATCGTGGGACAGAGGGGAGAGAAGAAGCCCTACTCTCTGAAGCTAGGTCCTGCTTCTTAGGCTACTGGACACAATTAGCTCCAGAGGGATCATACACAGGATCTCACCCTCGTCGTCCGATCCCAGAGCCGCGCCGCCGTCCCCCTCGCAGAGCCGGAAGACAGAAGCCGGGTGAGCATGAGAAGCAAGAAGACTTCGAAATTGGCGGCAGAAGACTCCGGTCTTCACTGAGGTAACGCACAGCACTGCAGCTGTGCGCCATTGCTCCCACACACCTCACATACTCCGGTCACTGTAAGGGTGCAGGGCCAGGGCGCAGGGGGGGCGCCCTGGGCAGCATTTGGACCTCTTTTTGGCAAAAGTGAACATATATACAGTTGGGCACTGTATATATGTATGAGCCCCCGCCAAGAAAATACATATTTAAGCAGGACAGAAGCCCGCCGTCGAGGGGGCGGGGCTTCTTCCTCAGCACTCACCAGCGCCATTTTTTCTCCACAGCTCCGGTGAGAGGAAGCTCCCCAGGCTCTCCTCTGCAGATACACAGTAGAAGAGGGTAAAAAGAGAGGGAGGGCACATAATTATAAAAAAATCAATATAAACAGCAGCTAATGGGTTAACATTAAGTTACTGTGTTATTCCTGGGTTTATAGCGCTGGGGTGTGTGCTGGCATACTCTCTCTCTGTCTCTCCAAAGGGCCTTGTGGGGGAACTGTCTTCAAAAAGGGCATTCCCTGTGTGTGTGGTGTGTCGGTACGCATGTGTCGACATGTTTGACGAGGAAGGCTATGTGGAAACAGAGCGGGAGCAAATTAATGTGGTGTCTCCGCCGACGGCGCCGACACTGGATTGGATGGATATGTGGAAGGTTTTAAATGATAATGTTAATTCCTTGCATAAAAGGTTGGAAAAAGCTGAAGCCTTGGGACAGTCAGGGTCTCAGCCCGTGCGTGATCCTATGTCGCAGAGGCCGTCAGGGTCTCAGAAGCGCCTACTATCCCAAATTGTTGACACAGATACCGACGTGGATTCTGATTCCAGTGTCGATTACGATGATGCAAAGTTACAGCCAAAATTGGCTAAATCCATCCGTTATATGATTATAGCAATTAAGGATGTGTTGCACATCACAGAGGAAACCCCAGTCCCTGACAAGAGGGTTCATATGTATGGGGAAAAGAGGCAGGTGGTGACCTTTCCCCCTTCACACGAGCTAAATGAGTTATGTGAAAAGGCTTGGGAATCTCCAGATAAAAAACTGCAGATTTCCAAACGGATTCTTATGACATATCCTTTCCCGCCAACGGACAGGTTACGCTGGGAATCCTCCACTAGGGTGGACAAAGCTTTAACACGCTTATCCAAGAAGGTAGCCCTGCCGTCACAGGATACGGCTACCCTCAAAGACGCTGCGGATAGAAAGCAAGAGGGTACCCTGAAGTCCATTTATACACATTCAGGTACCTTACTGAGGCCAGCGAACGCGTCGGCCTGGGTGTGTAGTGCTGTAGCAGCATGGACGGACACCCTGTCTGAGAAACTTGATACCTTAGACAAGGATACTATATTAATGACCCTGGGGCATATAAAAGACGCTGTCCTGTATATGAGAGATGCTCAAAGAGACATTAATCTACTGGGTTCTAGAATAAATGCTATGTCGATTTCTGCCAGAAGGGTCATGTGGACTCGGCAATGGACAGGTGATGCCGACTCAAAAAGGCACATGGAGGTTTTACCTTACAAGGGTGAGGAATTGTTTGGGGAAGGTCTCTCGGACCTGGTCTCCACAGCTACTGCTGGAAAGTCACATTTTTTGCCATATGTTTCCTCACAACCTAAGAAAGCACCGTATTACCAAATGCAGTCCTTTCGATCACAGAAAAGCAAGAAAGTCCGAGGTGCGTCCTTTCTTGCCAGGGGCAGGGGCAGAGGAAAGAAGCTGCACAACACAGCTAGTTCCCAGAAACAGAAGTCCTCCCCGGCTTCCACAAAATCCACCGCATGACGTTGGGGCTCCACAGGCGGAGCTAGGCCCGGTGGGGGCGCGTCTCCGAAATTTCAGCCACAAGTGGGTTCACTCCCAGTTGGATCCCTGGGCAATAGATATTGTGTCTCAGGGATACAAGCTGGAATTCGAAGAGATGCCCCCTCACCGATACCTCAAATCGGCCCTGCCAGCTTCCCCCCTCGAGAGGGAAATAGTGTTAACTGCAATTCACAAATTGTATGTTCAACAGGTGGTGGTCAAGGTTCCCCTCCTTCAACAAGGAAGGGATTATTATTCGACCATGTTTGTAGTACCGAAACCGGATGGTTCGGTCAGACCCATATTGAATTTAAAATCCCAGAACATGTACCTGAAAAGGTTCCGGTTCAAGATGGAATCGCTGAGAGCGGTCATCGCAAGCCTGGAAGGGGTGGATTTTATGGTGTCTCTGGACATAAAGGATGCATACCTTCATGTCCCCATTTATCCACCTCATCAGGCGTACCTCAGATTTGTGGTACAGGATTGTCATTACCAATTTCAGATGTTGCCGTTTGGTCTCTCCACGGCTCCGAGAATATTTGCCAAGGTAATGGCGGAAATGATGGTACTCCTGCGGAAGCAAGGGGTCACAATTATCCCAAACTTGGACGATCTCAGAAAAGCGAGGTCAAGAGAGCAGTTGCTGATCAGCGTAGCACGTTCTCTGGAAGTGTTACGGCAACACAGCTGGATTCTAAATATTCCAAAGTCGCAGTTGATTCCTACGACTCATCTGCCTTTCCTGGGCATGATTCTGGACACAGACCAGAAAAGGGTTTATCTCCCGATAGAGAAAGCTCAGGAACTCATGACACATCTTCAGATGCATCGGTTAATCACCTTATCCCCCAGGGCCAGGGTGTCTCTCCTGTGGTGGCTGCAGAATGCTCACCTTCTCGAGGGCCGCAGATTCGGCATTCAGGACTGGGTCCTTGTGACCACGGATGCAAGCCTCCGAGGGTGGGGGGCAGTCACACAGGGAAGAAATTTCCAAGGTCTGTGGTCAAGTCAGGAGACTTGCCTTCACATCAACATCCTGGAACTAAGGGCCATATACAACGCCCTACGTCAAGCGGAGACCCTGCTTCGCGACCAACCGGTTCTGATTCAGTCAAACAACATCACCGCTGTGGCTCATGTAAACCGACAAGGCAGCACAAGGAGCAGGGTGGCGATGGCGGAAGCCACCAGAATTCTTCGCTGGGCGGAGAATCACGTAAGCACACTGTCAGCAGTGTTCATCCCGGGAGTGGACAACTGGGAAGCAGACTTCCTCAGCAGGCATGACCTCCACCCGGGAGAGTGGGGACTTAATCAAGAAGTCTTCACGCAGATTGCAAGTCGTGGGAACTGCCACAGGTGGACATGATGGCATCCCGCCTCAACAAAAAGCTACAGAGGTATTGCACCAGGTCAAGAGACCCTCAGGCGATAGCTGTGGACGTGCTGGTGACACAGTGGGTGTTCCAGTCGGTCTATGTATTTCCTCCTCTTCCTCTCATACCCAAGGTGCTGAGAATCATAAGAAAAAGAGGAGTGAGAACAATACTCATTGTTCCGGATTGGCCAAGAAGGACTTGGTATTCAGATCTGCAAGAAATGCTCACAGAGGACCCGTGGCCTCTGCCTCTAAGACAGGACTTGTTGCAACAGGGGCCCTGTCTGTTCCAAGACTTACCGCGGCTGCGTTTGACGGCATGGCGGTTGAACGCCGGATCCTAGCAGAGAAAGGCATTCCGGATGAGGTTATTCCTACGCTGATAATGGCTAGGAAGGACGTGACAGCTCAACATTATCACCGTATATGGCGAAAATATGTTGCTTGGTGTGAGGCCAGGAATGCCCCTACGGAGGAATTCCTGCTGGGCCGTTTCCTTCACTTCCTACAGTCAGGAGTGACTTTGGGCCTAAAATTGGGTTCCATTAAGGTCCAGATTTCAGCCCTATTCATTTTCTTTCAAAAAGAGCTGGCTTCTGTACCTGAAGTTCAGACGTTTGTAAAGGGAGTCAAACAAGAAAAAATGCTCTGCGCTCCAGAAATCACTTAGAATTAATTAATTGATCACTTAAATGCAGTCTAGCAGGGAGAATAATTGACTCAATGAAGCTTGACTTTTTGAAACAAAATTATTTTATCAGACAACTAATAGTAAACACAGACACATAAGACAAACAGTAAATATAAGTAATAATTAAAAAAATCTGAGGTTTCTACCTCTTACGTATGTAAACAGAAACACTGTATCTCTATTTGTAAACGTGCTGTTTAGAACAGCATACAATGTATCTAAAGTGCAAAAGTATTATCTTGAGAGAGAAGCTCTCTACATATGGAGTGTCAATTGATTCTAACACTGGCATCCCAGTGTGATATCATCTGAAATGTCCACAGAAGGCTCCACAATAACTGATATAAAATTGTTAGAGGCAAACAAGCAAAGATAATTACCCCCGTGCTGGTTCCTGGAATTTACTACAGGGTCCTGTATGCATTTGCACGAGGTAGATATAGAAATTTTGGTTGATGCCTCAGTGGTAGTTGAAAAGCAAACTCGCTGGTGTGTCAAAACCTCCGTCAGAGCAGCCGTCAATTGACCATAAGATGGTAATATAATGAGAACCTCCCAGCAAAGAACGTGATCTGTTTAGCTGGCGATGGCAATATAGAACAGCAAAGTCGCTGATGGCCAGTGCTGTAATGACCTCACGGCGGAGATCCGTTCGTCTCCTCGGCTAGCCGCGGCGGTATTCAGGTGTATAGGTGCCGTAAATAGCTGGGGTGCATTTACCTCACAGCGGAGGTATGGTTCCTGAAGATCAATTGGCTGTAGTGTGGACAAAGGACGGAGTGCCAAAACCGGGATAATAGGGAGCCAATCTGTGAAGTAACAAGTGTCCACTGAAGTGAACTTGTAGAAAGGGGCGTCAACGCGTTTCATCTCCTAGCAACGGAGACTTCCTCAAGACGAATACCTTCCTACTGAGAGCTGCATCATTTATACCTAGCTGATTGCACAAACTGAATCTGATGTGTCAATTAGTATTCAAACTGAAATGAAGCATATTCTTAGTATCACAAATAGATTGAACACAATTAAGAACAAGATTTCTTCACTATAAGAATAAAAAGTCAAGAAGACATTGAGTCAATAATAGTATATCTTCAATTGAAGAAATAAAAAGCACTTTAAAGTAATAAAAGCTGACTACATTTTGTAACTAATCCAACCTTTATTGAAGCAGATAATACAAAACAGAGAGGAGAAGCTGATCACGCTTTAACCCTCTCTATATTGAAACAAAGGTAATTCAGAATTAATGTATATTATTTATGCTACAAACATTCTCGAATTATCCTAACAACTGATGTAGGTGTTAATCAGGTTACTAACATCTATTATTACCCAAATAGGAACTATATTTTTATTTACTTGTTGCTTTTACAATAAACTTTCTTTGCTAATGAGATCTTAATTACTTTATCATGCGGCTTTGTCTGAGCAGCCGATACACAGAATCTGAGGTGGTACCGACAGCCTAAATAATTGATATACCAAATACTACATGATTCCACCAGATTAACCTACAACCAAGTGTGCACATGTATGTACACACTAAATTAATCTACATGTATATACATACATGTGCACATTACTTTCATGTCACTTTTAGGTTGGAATCAATAACACTAAGCTAATGTAATTAAAATTAAATTCAATAAATGATTCTTGTATACATGTAGATTAAAGATTAAATAAAATATACTAACAAATAAAAAAACATATAAATATAAAATATTAGTAATGTCTGTAACAATGAAGAGGATCTATAATTGTTATATCATAATAAGGAATAATAGAGAGCAGAAAAACCAAATCCGCACTCATTATACCTATAGAATATTAGTAACTATTAGATATGGAATCTGAAAATAACTTTCTCTCTTACATAATGGACCTTTACCTATCTGCACAGGATATAGGAATATGAGGACTGAAAAAAACCTCCAAAAAAAGATCTTACTAAGTTGGACTGATTTAAATGACATAGAAGGCCATTACTACATAGGAGGACATACATACAAATATACAGGTACATGCACATACATGTATGTTCATCCTAAATTAATCCAGACAGGTATAGTCCAGGGCTTCATTGAGACCTTTGGGATATAACGTATCCAATTTAAAGATCCATGATGATTCTCCTATACAAAGTTTACGAAATCTGTCCCCCCCTCTTTTGGTACTAGAAAATTGTTCTATACCCATTACTGTCAAGAAAGATGGATCGCCATTATGCACTCTCGAAAAATGGCGTGATACACTGTGGGTTTGTAATTTTTTGATAATATTGAGTCTATGTTCTCTGAATCTTGATTTGAGAGATCGGGTAGTTCTCCCTATGTATTGGAGAGAACATGAACATTGCAATACGTATACACAGTATTCCGAATCTGTTAGGGTCTCCTGCCCTGTGCTGCCACGTCATCATGGCAACCGGGAGACAAGTGCTAGCGGAGTAACCTGAGCACAGCTGATACTCCGGTTCGGGTCTTTTGCTGTGCAGTGGTTACAGGCTCTGTGCACGGCAGGGGATCCGGTGCTGGTTTTTGTGCTCACAGTCTGTGAGGTCTGAGTGGGGCGTGGACAGCACCTGCTTTATAAGGCCTCTTCTCAGGTTAAGCAGATGCTGCTGAATCTTTGTTGGTTAGTCAGTACCTGAAAGTTAGCCAGTACTGTGTAGCTTTGTATTTGTTGTTGCTTACTGCAAATAGGCCTGGGGATTTGGTACTACACTCTGCCAATCCAGACCTAGCAGTAAGACTGGAGTCAGTCGTTTAGCTTGCTGGGGTTCTTTTACTACTCTGTGAACTTAGCAAGTTTGCGGCTGTATTCTAAGACTTGCCTGCCTAAATCCTGTCTCACTGTGCAAGGTGTCAGGTGTCAGTTTAGTGGCAGTAAGCTGAACCTGTGCACTGCAAGTGAGAATTAGGATTGTGGAGACTCTCCTTGTGTCTATCATTCCATCTCTGACCAAGGAGTTTACTGCCACACCCGTTGGTAACCCTTTAGGGTTTTGCTGTTGCCCTTAGCAACAGCATTTCGGGTTCTCTACGTATTAAAACACAACATCTTGCTTTTCCCATCTGAGCATTACTAATACTAGGGAGACACCCAGTTCCTTAGCCTCTGGGCTTCTCTGTTCACTTTGTGTATATTTTGTTACCCTATCACCTTCTGTGTACGTAATGTCATATTCCCCAGTCTGTCTGTGAGTTCATTTGTTTTGCATACCTATCCGTTCAGACACCAGTACATTCCTGCAGGCACTGGTGTGCATAACAGTTCAAACACCAGTACATTCCTGCAGGCACTGGAGTACATAACAGTTCTGACACCAGTACATTCCTGCAGGCACTGGTGTGCATAACATATTCAGCAGCCTAATACTCCTGTTGAAATTTTGTGGGAATATGGAGCATACCCCTCAAAATAAGTTGCAACAGGTGGTCGATCAGGTGCAGGTCCTGACTCGACAATTTCATGATTTGTCCATTAAAATGCACACCTCCCAGGCCGCTGGCGGAGCTCCCGCAGCAGCAGCACCTTCAGGGGTTAAGGAGCCGAAAGTAAATCTCCCGGATCGTTTTTCTGGAGATCGCTCGCAGTTCTTTTGTTTCAAGGAGAGCTGCAAGCTATACTTCCGGCTTAGGCCTCAGTCTTCTGGGTTGGAGATTCAGCGGGTGGGCATAGTGATTTCCTTGCTACAAGGAGACCCACAGGTCTGGGCATATGGGTTGCAGCCTGACTGTCCGTCGCTTAAAAGTGTTGATGCTTTTTTTATGGCACTGGGCATGTTGTATGATGACCCTGACAAGACGGCCTCAGCCGAGGCTCAGATTTCGATCCTTAAGCAAGGGCGAAGGCCAGTTGAGGTTTACTGTACGGAGTTTCGGAGGTTGGCCCATGATACCCAGTGGAATGACCCAGCCCTGAGACACCAGTACCGAAGAGGTCTTTCTAACCAGATAAAGGACCAACTGGTACAATATCCCTTGCCTGATAGCTTGGATCAGCTCATGCAGTTATCCATCCGGGTGGATAGACGGCTGAGAGAGCGTAGGCTTGAAAGGGAGACTGAGGTTTCCTTCTTTCCCAAGGGAACCTCAGACTCTGAGGAATTTTCAGAGGAGCCTATGCAGATTGGGGCTACCCGCCTCTCCTCGCGTGAGAAGATGCGGAGGAGACAGCAGGGGTTGTGTTTGTACTGTGGGAATAAAGGTCATGTGGTAGGATCATGCCCAGAAAAGCCGGAAAACTTCAGGGCCTGAGGGAGATGGGAAATATCCCGTCAGGCCAGAAGTCAGAATTTTCCAAGAAGACTTTTATCATTCCAGTGACCTTGAAGATCCTCGGTCAAACTGTCAAGACTGAGGCCTTTGTGGACAGTGGGGCCGACGGGGTTTTTATGGACCGCCAATTCGCCCTGAAACACTCTGTTCCCTTAGTACCCTTGGCGTCGGAAATTGAGATTTGTGGGTTAAACGGGGAACCATTATCCCAAGGTAAAATTACCTCTTGCACTAGCCAGATTTCTTTGTTTATTGGAGCCACACACTCTGAAAAATTGTCCTTTTATGTGACTGTCTGTACTTTTGCCCCATTGGTGTTGGGGTTACCCTGGTTAAGGGCCCGCAATCCTCAATTTGACTGGGTCTCTGGGGAGATTCTTAGTTGGGGTACTGATTGTTTCAGGAGTTGCTTGAGCCTTCCAGTCAGGCTCTCGCAGCTAAGTTTGCCAGGATTGCCAGGGTGTTATGCAGATTTTGCGGACGTGTTCTCCAAAAAAGTTGCAGAGGTACTACCTCCCCATCGCCCCTATGACTGTGCCATTGATTTGTTGCCAAATGCTAAGCTTCCCAAGAGCAGGTTGTACTCCCTGTCACGTCCTGAGACTCAGGCTATGGCAGAGTACATTCAGGAGAACTTGGCTAAGGGATTTATCAGACCTTCACAGTCTCCAGTTGGGTCGGGGTTCTTCTTCGTGGGTAAAAAGGACGGTTCGTTGCGACCCTGCATCGACTTCAGGGAATTGAACCGTATCACGATTAAAAACTCATACCCACTGCCTCTCATTTCGGTCTTGTTTGACCAGCTTCGTACTGCCACCATTTTTTCGAAGATTGACCTACGCGGTGCGTACAATCTAATCCGAATAAGAGAGGGGGATGAATGGAAGACTGCCTTTAATACCCACTCAGGGCATTATGAATATTTGGTGATGCCTTTCGGGCTCTGTAATGCCCCGGCAGTCTTCCAGGATTTCATGAATGATGTGCTCAGGGAATATTTGGATAGATTCTTAGTGGTATACTTAGATGACATCCTAATCTTCTCCCATTCCCTGGAGGAACATCGGAAGCATGTACGCTTAGTCCTCCAGAAACTCAGAGACCACCGGCTTGGGGCGAAGCTGGAGAAGTGCGAATTTGAAGTTCAGCAAATCGCATTTCTAGGATATATTATCTCCCCAGAAGGTTTCCAAATGGAGGGTTCCAAGGTACAGGCAGTCCTGGATTGGGTGCAGCCCACTAGTTTAAAGGCGCTTCAGCGTTTCCTGGGCTTTGCGAATTTTTATAGACGATTTATCGCTGGATTTTCGTCTATAGTGGCGCCCTTGGTGGCACTCACTAAGAAAGGGGCGGATGTTGCTCACTGGACTTGTGAGGCTAAAGCGGCTTTTGCCCGTCTCAAAAGGGCATTTGTATCGGCCAAGGTGCTGCGACACCCAGATCCAGAGCGTCCTTTTGTGGTGGAGGTGGATGCCTCTGAGATGGGTATTGGGGCAGTGCTTTCTCAGATGGGAGTGTCTGATAATCGCCTTCATCCCTGTGCTTACTTTTCCCGTAAATTTTCGCCTGCCGAGATGAATTATGACGTGGGTAACCGGGAATTGTTGGCTATTAAGGATGCACTCGAGGAGTGGAGACACTGGCTTGAGGGGGCTAAGTTTGTGGTCTCAATTCTCACCGACCATAAGAATCTGGCATATTTAGAGTCAGCGAAGCGTCTCAATGCCAGGCAGGCACGATGGGCTTTGTTTTTTGCTCGCTTTAATTTTTTGATAACATATCGCCCTGGGTCAAAAAACATCAAGGCTGATGCGCTCTCGCGGAGTTTTGCTCCAATACAGGAGACCACCGAGGAGCCGTTGCCCATTGTGTCCCCATCATGTATTAAAGTGGGCATTACCCAGGACCTCTTATCATTAGTCCTTAGAGCACAGGAGCAGGCTCCTCCAGACCTTCCGGTAGGTCTTTTGTTTGTGCCTCCTAGGTTAAGACAGCGAGTGTTCCTGGAATTCCATGCCAAGAAGTCGGCAGGTCACCCGGGTATTGCCAGAACTCGGGAGTTGCTATCTAGGGCGGTGTGGTGGCCCTCGGTGGCTAAGGATGTGGATCAGTGGGTTCGGGCATGTGACATCTGTGCCCGAAATAAGACTCCTAGAGGGGTTCCTGTTGGCCCATTACATCCACTCTCTATCCCATCTAAGCCATGGACCCACATTTCAATGAATTTTGTGGTGGACTTGCCCAAATCCTCGGGGATGACAGCCATCTGGGTTGTCGTTGACAGGTTTTCGAAGATGGCGCACTTCGTTCCACTGGTTGGGCTGCCATCGGCCAGACGCCTGTCTGAATTATTTATGCTGCATGTTGTGCGTCTCCACGGGTTGCCACTTGATGTGGTCTCTGACCGCGGATCCCAGTTTGTGGCCAAATTCTGGAGGGCATTTTGTTCCGATCTCCAGATTTCTGTCAGCTTGTCGTCAGGCTACCATCCGCAGTCTAATGGGCAGACTGAAAGGGTGAACCAGTCCTTGGAGCAGTTCCTCAGGTGTTATGTCTCCAAGTGTCAGACTGACTGGGTTGCTCATCTGTCCATGGCGGAGTTTGCCTATAACAACGCGGCTCACTCTGCTACAGGGATCTCTCCCTTCCTTTGTGTGTATGGGCATCATCCTAAGGCCAATTCTTTTGACCCCCTGGACTCCACGCCTGGTGGTTCCTCTGTGGTTTCGGTCCTTAGAGGTATTTGGCGGAAAGTGAAGAAAGCCCTTGTGTCTGTGTCATTAGTGACCAAAAGGGTTTTTGATAAGCGGAAAAGACCCTGCAGCTTCAAATTAGGAGACTTCGTCTGGTTGTCTACTGTGAGGATATTGGGTTCAAAATCACTCAGTCACGGTGGTAGATGAAAAACCAACAGTGGTTTATTGACAGAATAGGTTATAACACAGTTCAGCACACTTCTGTGATCCAATTCTACACGACAATTCCCTCCTGGAACTCCTGACAGAACATTACTTCTTAGTCAGTCTCCTGCCACTCTCTCACCCTCTGTCTCACGTCCCCTCTTTGCTATTATCAAACCTTTGTCTTTCCTACAATAAGGCGACACCCCCAGACAGTTTCAGAGCAAACCTATTTTCACATGTACAGGCATGTCCCCTAGGCCACAATAGATGTTAATTAAAGTAACCTTACTTAATCTGATTGTGTGGCCTGGAATCCATTGTGTGGGGAAGAATGAGGGGGGTGTATGGCCTGACATCTGAGACTGGCTGTATCTACACAACAGCAAACACACAGGTTATCTGCGCAGTCATATGGGGGGAAACATTATTTTACAAACTATAACACAATAACCAATACATTCATATATATACATCGAAAACATAACTGTACCCTTGTAACAATAACATCATACAATATAATACAATATTGCCTAATACATAGCCAAATACAGATCAACAATCAGTGTAGTCCATGGGTCAGACCAGGGCTAGGGAAGTAGCTGCGTGTCTTTTACCACTGTGTGACACAACGCGCCGGCTGTGTTGTCACAGTTCCTCCCTCTACTTCCAAGCCCGGTGTCCTGGGTGGCTTAAGTTTGCTGAGAGTAATGGTATTCTCCTGTACCCTGGGTATTTGTACCGAGGGATTTCCTGGGCTTGCTCGGCGCTTGGTCTGGTTCCTGCTGACGGGACAGGCCATCTGCGTTCCCGTGATCTCTGCCCTTTTTATGAGAGATAGAGAAATTGTATAGTTGTAGGGCTAAGCTCCATCTCAGCAGTCGTCCATTGTCTCCGGCAGTGCGCTGTAACCAACTAAGGGGACTGTGGTCTGTTACCACTGAGAACTCGCGCCCGTACACATATGCCTGCAATTTCTTGAGTGCCCAGACTATGGCCAGGCACTCCTTTTCAATAGTGGCATAGGCTATCTCACGGTCCATAAGTTTTCGGGAGAGAAAGGCAACTGGGTGTTCACAACCATCCTCCCCTACTTGGCTCAACACAGCTCCTATTCCACAACCCGAGGCATCTGTTTGCACAATGAACCGCCGGCGGAAGTCGGGGGCTGCTAACACTGGGGATTGGGACAAAATGTCCTTCAGCTGGGAAAAAGCCTGCTCACACTCTGGGCTCCAGTCAATTTGTCGGGTGTATTTTTTTGTTGTTAGGTCAGTCAGGGGTTTGGCAATGGTGCTGTACTGGGGCACAAATTTACGGTAGTACCCTGCTGTTCCAAGGAAGGCCCGCACCTGCTTTTGGTTAGTGGGCCGAGGCCATTTCAGGATGGCCTCAATTTTAGCTGGCTCTGGACGAATATGGCCTCCGCCAACCCTATGCCCGAGGTACAACACCTCTGCCATCCCCATCTGACATTTGTCAGGTCTGATTGTTAACCCTGTCTTGCTGATCCGTGCCAACACCTGGGCCACATGCTGCAGATGCTCCTCCCATGTCTGACTAAAAATGGCTATGTCATCAAGGTATGCCTGGGCAAAGTCCTGACACCCTGTCAGTAGGTGATCTATGGTACGCTGAAAGGTGGCTGGGGCATTCTTCATCCCAAAGGGCATGGCAGTAAATTCAAAGAGCCCAAATGGGGTGCTGAATGCAGACCTCTCCTGTGCCTCCCTGGTAAGGGGTATCTGCCAGTATCCTTTGCTAAGATCCAGAGTGGATACATAGCGTGCCATTCCCAACCTGTCTAACAGCTCATCTACCCGGGGCATGGGGTATGCGTCTGTCACTGTCACCTCGTTCAGCCTCCTATAGTCCACGCAGAAGCGGGTACTGCCATCTTTCTTGGGCACTAGGACTACGCTGGCGGCCCAGGGACTATGGGACGGTACAATAACACCAAGCGCCAGCATTTCATCGACCTCCCTTTTGATCATATCAATCACCCTGGGGTTCACCCGATAAGCGGGTTGCCTAGTGGGCCGAGCCTCCCCAGTGTTGACATGATGGGACACTACATGAGTGCGCCCTGGCCTGCTTGTGAATTGTGGCCTCTCTACCTCCAATACCTCCCTCATCTGCAGGGCCTGGGTTTCTGTTAATTGCGAGCCTATGGGAACCACCTCCACTCCTAGGTCCCTCTTGGTGGCTGCTAGAATGTCAGGGATGGGGTCAGTCTCTGGGTCATCCATAGGTGGGCAACAGATTGCCACCGCCCCTATCTCCCTGGTGACATATTTCTTTAACCTATTTATGTGGTAGGTACCCACCCGCTTCCCTGTTTGGTCTAGGGCAATAATGTAATCTACCCGTCCCTGCCGATCCACTACAGTATAAGGCCCTGCCCAGGTCGCCTGTAACTTATGCTTTCGGGCAGGTACTAGCACCATCACTTTCTGTCCAACCTCTAGTTCCCTGTCCTGCGCTCGTTGGTTATAGTACCGGCACTGTCTTTCCTGCGCGCCCAGGGTGTGGTCATGCGCAAGCTGCATCAGCCTGTGCAGTTTCTCCTTCATTTGGACTACATATTCCAAGATGGGAACCTCAGGTTCCTGAAATGACCCTTCCCAGCTTTCCCTGACTAGGTCAAGTGGTCCCCTTACCCTTCGGGCATATAGTAACTCAAAAGGAGAGAATCCGGTTGAATCCTGCGGCACTTCGCGGTACGCGAATAATAGCTGTTGCAAGGACTTCTCCCAGTCTCCCCCCTCCGATTCAGCAAATGCCCGCAGCAACTGCTTTAGGGTCGAATTGAATCTCTCACAGAGACCATTAGTCTGGGGGTGATAAGGGGTGGTGCGTAAGGGATGGACCCCAAAGTTGTCCCATACTGTCTGCAGCAATTCCCCTTGAAATTGCGTACCCTGATCAGTAACTACTTCTTGGGGAAATCCTACGCGACTAAAAATATCCATAAGAGCCTGGGCGATATGTTCAGCATCTATGGATGCCAGTGCCACTGCCTCAGGGTATCTAGTCGCGTAATCAACTACAGTCAGTATGTATCTCTTTCCTGTTTGGCTCGGTTTCTTAAAAGGCCCCACAATGTCCATGGCCACTCTCTTAAATGGCTCACTTATGACAGGCATGGGTTGTAGGGGAACCCGGCGTGGGGGTCCCCCGAGGCGTTGGCAGACCTCACATGACTCTCTATACTGTTTTACCTCCTGGTTAACCCCAGACCAGAAGAAATGTCGCAGCAGCCGGGCACGGGTTTTCCGAACCCCTAAGTGGCCTGCTAAGGGAATGTCATGGGCAAGGGCCAGCAACCGGGCACGGTACTGCTGTGGAACAATCAACTGTTTTCTTAGGACCCCGGGCTCTAATGGGTCTGCTTTTGCTGGCACCCGGTACAGTCTCCCCTCCTCCCACATAATGCGATCCTCCTGAGGCCCCCAATCTGTTCGTCCCGCTGCCCTGCGGAGGCTAGCTAGGGAGGGGTCGGTCCGTTGGGCTTCCCTAAAGGCTACCCTATCTACTTCCCCCAGATTCTCATCACAGTCAGGCAAGTCTGGTACAGGGTTACTTACCGCCAACGGTTCACGGTTTGTGGCTGTCACTTCCACAGGGACTCCTGGTGCTGGCATGAGAGGGTCCTCATGCACTGTCTCCAATGCCTGTGCTTGGCTTCGGGTGATAGCTCCCACAAAGTAACTAGCCAATCCAGCACTCAGATCGTTGCCCAGAATGACGTGAGTGGGTAATCCATCCAAAAGTCCCACATTTACTTCTCCAGAGTCCAGGCCCCAGTCCAGGTGTACCCTTGCCATAGGTATTACAGTGATCTGCCCTCCTGCCATGGAAATTTTAACTTTCCTTTTCTTCAGTATCTGGCAGGGGGGAATTAATTCTGGCCGTATAAGGGTGATAGAAGCTCCAGAGTCTCTCAACCCTTGCAGCTCCTTCCCATTAACTTTTACAGGTCGTAGGTGGGTCTTCATATTATCCGGGGTGGATTTCCCAATAGCTGCTACCACCTCTACTTGGTATGCTACTTCCTCCGCCTCTGGCGCATCAGAAAAGTAGTCCACCTCGCCCGTTCCAAATGATTCGTGGCACACAGCCACCCGCGACATGGCAGATTGGGTACCTGGGAATGGCCGTCTTACCCGTGTACAGTCACGAAGTAAATGCCCCACCTGGTCACAGTTGTAGCAGCGTCGGCTTGCAGGTGACGCTGGTCCCCGAGACCTTGAATTTCTGGCTAGGGAAGCTGGGGTATGTACTGGGGCCGGCCGGTGGGGGAGCAATGGTAGATCACGATCCTGTTGGGGCCGTCGGAGGGTTGTCCTCTCCTCTGTATTGGCACCTCTCCACCGAGGCTTGTTAGCTGTGAACTCATCTGCTAGGTGTGCTGCTTTTTCCGGAGTGGTAGGGTTCCGGTCTGCCACCCACTCCCTGATCTCTGGAGGCATCTTGTTTAGCAGCTGCTCCAAAATAAAAGCATTTTTAATGTCTGCTACAGTAAGGGCCTTCTTCACAGCCAGCCACTTATCACAGTTCAAGCCGGCGCGTTGTGTCACATCTACCAAGAATTTGAAGTTGAGACAGCCATCTCATAAGTTAGGCCCCCGGTTCATCGGCCCTTATAAGATCACCAGGGTTATCAATCCGGTGGCATTTCAGTTAGATCTGCCCCGTTCTTTGGGTATCAATAAAACATTTCATTGTTCCCTTTTAAAACGGGCGATTAGTAATCCTTCTTCCAGTGGAAGACCTTCCCCTCTTCTGATACGTGGCCAGAGGGAGTTTGTTGTTGAAAGGATTCTTGACTCCAAGATGGTTCGGGGTCGGCTGTCATTTTTGGTGCACTGGAAGGGGTATGGCCCGGAGGAGCGGTCGTGGGTGCGCAGTTGTGATCTTCATGCCCCCAGACTGATACACTCTTTCTTCTCGCAGTTCCCCGATAAACCCGGTGGTAGGGGTTCTTTGACCCCTCGTCAGAGGGGGGGTACTGTTAGGGTCTCCAGCCCTGTGCTGCCACGTCGTCATGGCAACCGGGAGACAAGTGCTAGCGGAGTAACCTGAGCGCAGCTGATACTCCGGTTCGGGTCTTTTGCTGTGCAGTGGTTACAGGCTCTGTGCACGGCAGGGGATCCGGTGCTGGTTTTTGTGCTCACAGTCTCTGAGGTCTGAGCACCTGCTTTATAAGGCCTCTTCTCAGGTTAAGCAGATGCTGCTGAATCTTTGTTGGTTAGTCAGTTCCTGAAAGTTAGCCAGTACTGTGTAGCTTTGTATTTGTTGTTGCTTACTGCAAATAGGCCTGGGGATTTGGTACTACACTCTGCCAATCCAGACCTAGCAGTAAGACTGGAGTCAGTCGTTTAGCTTGCTGGGGTTCTTTTACTACTCTGTGAACTTAGCAAGTTTGCGGCTGTATTCTAAGACTTGCCTGCCTAAATCCTGTCTCACTGTGCAAGGTGTCAGGTGTCAGTTTAGTGGCAGTAAGCTGAACCTGTGCACTGCAAGTAAGAATTAGGATTGTGGAGACTCTCCTTGTGTCTATCATTCCATCTCTGACCAAGGAGTTTACTGCCACACCCGTTGGTAACCCTTTAGGGTTTTGCTGTTGCCCTTAGCAACAGCATTTCGGGTTCTCTACGTATTAAAACACAACATCTTGCTTTTCCCATCTGAGCATTACTAATACTAGGGAGACACCCAGTTCCTTAGCCTCTGGGCTTCTCTGTTCACTTTGTGTGTATTTTGTTACCCTATCACCTTCTGTGTACGTAATGTCATATTCCCCAGTCTGTCTGTGAGTTCATTTGTTTTGCATACCTATCCGTTCAGACACCAGTACATTCCTGCAGGCACTGGTGTGCATAACAGTTCAAACACCAGTACATTCCTGCAGGCACTGGAGTGCATAACAGTTCTGACACCAGTACATTCCTGCAGGCACTGGTGTGCATAACAGAATCACAGTTTATAAACTGTTTGATTTGAAAGGAGTTCCCATTAGAAGTAGAAACAATTGATGACACCCTATTTCTCATAAATTTACAAGTGAGACAGATTTGTTTGTTACAACAATAATTCCCTAGAGGTTTCGTTGGTAACCAGGAGGGACTTTTTACTGAAATTACTGGTTTAAGAAAGCTAGGGACTAACATTTCTTTCAGATTAGTATTTCTTCTAAATATAACTCGAGGCTTATCGGATAGACATTTACTTAATACTGGATCTTGGTTAATTAATTGATAATTGGTTTGAACTATCTTTTTAATAGCATTAGATTGTTTATTAAACTTAGAGATAAATTTAATTGAATCCCCCATGGGGACCTCATCTTCCATATGATTCAGCTGTTTAGTCTTTGACTTGCTACTTTGGACAGTTATTAATGGTGAATTTTCATTACCTATAAGGGTGTTTGCATATACTCTAGATTCTTCTAACATGTACATTGGATATCCTCTTTCCTGGAACATTTTTAATAGAGTTTCAACTTGTGAAAGAAAGGCTGAATCTAATGAACAATTTCGCCTTAATCTAGCTATTTGATTTATAGGAATGTTTTTGACCCATGGTCTATAATGGCCACTTGTAAAATGTAAAAAATGTCCTGATCCTACTGGTTTGATGTAATTTGTTGAAATGATTTTATCATTGGCTATGGAAAAGGTGACATCAAGGAAATTTACTGTTGCTATATCAAAATTATAAGTGAATTTTAGATTCTAGGTATTATCATTCAAAAAATTAACAAAATCTAGTGCTTTTTGGTAACCCCCATTCCAAATAATAAATAAATCGTCAATGTAATGGCCATAGAGGACCAGGTTCTCTCTATATGGGCCGCTCCAGATGTATTCTTCCTCGAAGCGGCCCATATAGAGGTTGGCAAAACTTGGTGCAAACCTAGTCCCCATGGCCGTTCCAAGACGCTGTAAATAATAGTGATCTTCAAATAAAAAATAATTATGTGTAAGTATAAACAATATAGCTTGTAAGACAAAGTCACGTCGTCCTTGGGTGATGGTAAAATCTCTATCTAAATAATGTTTGACTGAATCAATTCCCTTTTCATGGGGTATATTGGTGTAGAGAGATTGGACATCCAGGGTAAGGAAACCCCAATCATTAGTCCAATCCCTACCCACTGTTTGTTGTAAAATACATTGCGTATCCTTAACATAGGATCTCAAGGTAACGACGTGACTCTGTAAATGATAATCAACAAAGTGTGATAAATTAGAAGTAAGTGATTCTACTCCCGAAATAATAGGTCTCCCAGGTGGATGTGATAAATCTTTATGTATTTTTGGTAAGTGATAAAAAAAATTGGAGTGACGGGGTGTGAGGGTAACAAAAAATAATACTCATCCTCTGATATCACGTTTTCATTTTTGGCCTCTAACAAAATGTTATTAAATTCTAATGTAAAGGGGGTAGTGGGGTTAGACTTCAAAATATGGTAATAGTTCGTATCCTTGAGCTGTCTAAACGCTTCTTTGACATAGTCAGCCCTATTTTGGAGCACTATCGCCCCCCCTTTAACCACCTGTTTTATAACTAGAGACAGATCTTTCTGGAAGGTTTTGATCGCGTCTCTTTCTGCTTTACTTAAGTTTTGTGTATGATACACAGTGGACTTTCTTTTATTCCTATCTGTCTTTTGGCATAAAGTTTTAAAATCCTGAAGAGTTTTGTTAGAAAAAACAGTTATCGCTGCACTTTTTTGTTCCAATGGAAAGAAATTTGATTTCTTTTTGAACCTAGGGCGTGTGGACTCTAAATTATTGATAGAGCTATCAAAAACTTTTACCTCTGTATTATTACTTTCCTGAAACAGTTCCTCTAGAGTAAGTAAACCCTCCTTATCTGAATCATCTAAAATAATAGGATGAATATCTTCATTAGGATGATGTCTATCTAAATGTTTAATAGCGAAGTAACGCTTCCTGCACAAGTCTCGGGTGAATTTATTTAAATCAACAAATAACTCAAAAATATTGGGTTCTTTGTTAGGGACAAAGTTCAAACCTTTTTTCAAGAGTCGTATTTGATCATTAGTTAAAACATGGGGTGTAAGATTAACAATCCCCTTAGTATCTATCTGTACCTCGCTTTTCTGAAACCTCTTTCTTCCACCTCTGCATCCTCGTATTCTCTGCTTCTTTTGGGGGTATGAATCAACAGAGGTTTGTGAGGATTGGGGTGGTGGTGGGGGTTTGGTCTGGAAAAATCCCCTGAGTAATTGGGACGTTCATCCTCAACTCTATAGCTGTTCTGGAAATTTTCCCGATCTTTATTCATATTTCTATATTTAAAGGACGGACTATTCGTCCTAGTTTGTCTAGGTGAGCGAGGGAATGTTCGTAATTTGGTTTGTAAATTACTCCGAGGGGATCTATAAGTAGAGTTACTAGTAAAGGAATTGGTATACCTTACACTATTATTTCTTACCCTCTGTTTATTGTAAGACCGAATCTTATTTGATCTATAGTCTTCTTGGTCTCTTGACCACTTCTTTTTCTTATTATATATGAGATCCTTTTCAAATCTTTCGACTCTAGTATTGACTTGTTCATCTCTTTCCTTAAAAGAAGGTTGCTCTCTAAATCTTAGGAGATCATCCTTGACCTTTTCTATTTTTGTAATCGTATGATCTACTTTTCTCTGACGTCCTAGTGGATGCTGGGAACTCCGTAAGGACCATGGGCAATAGCGGGCTCCGAAGGAGGCTGGGCACTCTAGAAAGATCTTAGACTACCTGGTGTGCACTGGCTCCTCCCACTATGACCCTCCTCCAAGCCTCAGTTAGATTTCGTGCCCGGCCGAGGTTGGATGCACACTAGGGGCTCTCCTGAGCTCTTAGAAAGTAATAGTCTTAGATTTTTTTTATTTTCAGTGAGACCTGCTGGCAACAGGCTCACTGCAGCGAGGGACTAAGGGGAGAAGAAGCGAACTCGCCTGCTTGCAGCCGGATTGGGCTTCTTAGGCTACTGGACACCATTAGCTCCAGAGGGATCGACCGCAGGCCCAGCCTTGATGTTCGGTCCCGGAGCCGCGCCGCCGTCCCCCTTACAGAGCCAGAAGCAAGAAGATGGTCTGGAAAATCGGCGGCATGAAGACTCTGTCTTCACCAAGGTAGCGCACAGCACTGCAGCTGTGCGCCATTGCTCCTCTCACACACTTCACACTCCGGTCACTGAGGGTGCAGGGCGCTGGGGGGGGGCGCCCTGAGGCAGCAATAAAAACACCTTGGCTGGCTAAAATACCTCAATATATAGCCCCAGGGGCTATATATGAGGTAAATACCCCTGACAGAATTCCATAAAAAGCGGGAGAATAGGCCGCGAAAAAGGGGCGGAGCCTATCTCCTCAGCACACTGGCGCCATTTTTCCCTCACAGCTCCTGCTGGAAGGAAGCTCCCTGGCTCTTCCCTGCAATCTACAGTACCAGTAAGAGGGAAAAGAGAGGGGGGGCATTAAATTTGGCAGTATATATATTTTATTGAAAAGCAGCTATTAGGGACATAACTCAGTTAGTCCCTGTATATATATAGCGCTCTGGTGTGTGCTGGCATACTCTTACTCTGTCCCCCCAAAGGGCTTTTTGTGGGTCCTGTCCTCTGTTTGAGCATTCCCTGTGTGTGTGGAGTGTGTCGGTACGGCTGTGTCGACATGTTTGAGGAGGATAATGATGTGGAGGGGGAGCAGATGCCTTTAGCAGGGATGTCACCCCCTGGGGGGCAGACACCTGAGTGGATGAGTTTATGGCAGGAAATGAGTGCACGTATAGACTCCTTACATAAAAAATTTGACGACATGCCGACTGTGGGACAGCCGAGTCTTCAGCTCGTGCCTGTCCAGGTGTCTCAAAAGTCATCAGGGGCTCTGAAACGCCCGCTATCTCAGATGGCACAAGTAGATGTCGACACGGATACTGACACCAGTGTCGACGACGATGAGTCAAATTTAATGCCGTTAAGGCCATTCACTGCATGATTGAGGCAATGAAAGAGGTGTTAAATATTTCTGATTTACATCCAGGTACCACAAAAAAGGGTATTATGTTTGGGGAGAAAAAACTACCTGTAGTTTTTCCCCCGTCAGATGAATTAAATGAAGTGTGTGAAGAAGCGTGGGCTTCCCCTGAAAAGAAATTGGTAATTCCTAAGAAGATACTAATGGCGTTCCCTTTCCCGCCAGAGGATAGGTTACGTTGGGAAACACCCCCTAGGGTGGATAAAGCGCTCACACGTTTGTCTAAAAAGGTGGCACTACCGTCCCAGGATACGGCCGCCCTTAAGGAACCTGGTGATAGAAAGCAGGAGGCGATCCTGAAGTCTGTATATACACACTCAGGCATTATACTTAGACCAGCTATTGCGTCAGCATGGATGTGCAGTGCTGCCGCTGCGTGGTCAGATAAACTTTCAGAAAATATTGACACATTAGACAGAGACACGATTCTGCTAACAATTGACCATATCAAAGACTCAGTCTTATACATGAGAGATGCACAGAGGGAAATCTGCCGGCTGGCATCTAAAGTAAGTGCATTATCCATTTCTGCTAGGAGATGCTTATGGACTCGCCAGTGGACTGGAGATGCAGATTCCAAAAGGCACATGGAAGTTTTGCCTTATAAAGGGGAGGAATTATTTGGGGATGGTCTCTCCGACCTAGTTTCCACAGCAACGTCTGGGAAGTCAGCATTTTTACCCCATGTCCCCTCACAGCCTAAGAAGGCGCCATTTTATCAGGTTCAGTCCTTTCGGACCCAGAAAAACAAGCGGGGAAAAGGAGGGTCTTTTCTGTCTAGAGGCAGAGGTAGGGGCAAAGGCTGCAGCAAACAGCAGGTTCCCAGGAACAAAAGTCCTCCCCCGCTTCCTCTTCCAAGTCCGCCGCATGACGGTGGGGCTCCACAGGCGGAGCCAGGTACGGTGGGGGCCCGCCTCATGAATTTCAGCGATCAGTGGGCTCGCTCACAGGTGAATCCCTGGATCCTTCAAATAGTATCTCAGGGATACAAGCTGGAATTCGAGGCGGCTCCACCCCACCGGTTCCTAAAATCTGCCTTGCCGATTGCTCCCTCAGACAGGGAGGCGGTGCTAGCAGCGATTCACAAGCTGTATTCCCAGCAGGTGATAATCAGGGTACCCCTACTTCAACAAGGCCGGGGTTACTATTCCACACTGTTTGTGGTGCCGAAACCGGACGGTTCGGTGAGACCCATTTTAAATTTGAAATCCTTGAACACATACATAAAAAAATTCAAGTTCAAGATGGAATCGCTCAGGGCGGTTATTGCAAGCCTGGACGAGGGCGATTACATGGTATCCCTGGACATCAAGGATGCTTACCTGCATGTCCCCATTTACCATCCTCACCAGGAGTACCTCAGATTTGTGGTACAGGATTGCCATTACCAATTCCAGACGCTGCCGTTTGGACTCTCCACGGCACCGAGGGTATTTACCAAGGTTATGGCGGAAATGATGATACTCCTTCGAAAAAAGGGAGTTTTAATTATCCCATACTTGGACGATCTCCTAATAAAGGGACGATCCAAGGAACAGTTGTTAGTGGGAGTAGCACTATCTCAGGAAGTGCTGCGCCAGCACGGCTGGATTCTGAATATCCCAAAGTCACAGCTGGTCCCCACGACACGTCTAATGTTCCTGGGAATGAATCTGGACACAGTCCAGAAAAAAGTGTTTCTCCCGGAGGAGAAAGCCAGGGAGTTGTCTTCTCTAGTCAGAGACCGCCTAAAACCAAAACAGGTATCGGTGCATCACTGCACGCGGGTCCTGGGAAAGATGGTAGCTTCTTACGAAGCAATTCCATTCGGCAGGTTCCATGCCAGAATTTTTCAGTGGGACCTGTTGGACAAGTGGTCCGGATCGCATCTTCAGATGCATCGCTTGATAACCCTGTCCCCAAGAACCAGGGTGTCTCTTCTGTGGTGGCTGCAGAGTGCTCATCTTCTGGAGGGCCGCAGATTCGGCATACAGGACTGGGTCCTGGTGACCACGGATGCCAGCCTACGAGGCTGGGGGGCAGTCACAAAGGGAAGAAACTTCCAAGGACTATGGTCAAGCCAGGAGACTGCCCTTCACATAAATATTCTGGAACTATGGGCCATTTACAATGCCCTAAGTCAAGCAAAATCCCTGCTCCTACACCAGCCGGTGCTGATCCAGTCAGACAACATCACGGCAGTCGCCCATGTGAATCGACAGGGCGGCACAAGAAGCAGGATGGCAATGGCAGAAGCCACAAGAATTCTCCGATGGGCGGAGAATCATGTACTAGCACTGTCAGCAGTGTTCATCCCGGGAGTGGACAACTGGGAAGCAGACTTTCTCAGCAGGCACGACCTCCACCCGGGAGAGTGGGGACTTCATCCAGAAGTCTTCCAAATGATTGTAAATCAATGGGGTCGTCCACAGGTGGACATGATGGCGTCCCGCCTAAACAAAAAACTAGAGAGGTATTGCGCCAGGTCAAGAGACCCTCAGGCGATAGCTGTGGACGCTCTAGTGACACCGTGGGTGTACCGGTCAGTTTATGTGTTCCCTCCTCTACCTCTCATACCAAAGGTATTGAGAATAATAAGAAAGCGAGGAGTAAACACAATTCTCGTGGTTCCGGATTGGCCAAGAAGAGCGTGGTACCCGGAACTTCAAGAGATGATCTCAGAGGACCCGTGGTCTCTGCCGCTCAGACAAGACCTGCTACAGCAGGGGCCCTGTCTGTTCCAAGACTTACCGCGGCTGCGTTTGACGGCATGGCGGTTGAACGCCGGATCCTGAAGGAAAAGGGCATTCCGGAGGAAGTCATTCCTACGCTTATTGAAGCCAGGAAAGAGGTCACAGCAACTCATTATCACCGCATATGGCGGAAGTATGTTGCATGGTGTGAGGCCGAAAAGGCCCCAACGGAGGAATTTCAACTAGGTCGATTTCTGCATTTCCTGCAAGCAGGAGTAAATATGGGCCTAAAACTGGGCTCCATTAAGGTACAGATCTCGGCTCTGTCGATTTTCTTTCAAAAAGAACTAGCTTCAGTACCTGAAGTTCAGACATTTGTTAAAGGAGTGCTGCATATTCAGCCCCCGTTTGTGCCCCCTGTGGCACCTTGGGATCTCAACGTGGTGTTGAGTTTCTTAAAATCACATTGGTTTGAACCACTAAAAACCGTGGATCTGAAATATCTCACGTGGAAGGTGGTTATGTTATTGGCCTTGGCTTCTGCCAGGCGAGTATCAGAATTGGCGGCTTTGTCCTGTAAAAGCCCTTATCTGATTTTCCATATGGATAGGGCAGAATTGAGGACTCGTCCCCAGTTTCTCCCAAAGGTGGTGTCAGCGTTTCACCTGAACCAGCCAATTGTGGTTCCTGCGGCTACTAGGGACTTGGAGGACTCCAAGTTGCTAGACGACGTTGTCAGGGCACTGAAAATATATGTTTCCAGAACGGCTAGAGTCAGAAAATCTGACTCGCTGTTTATCCTATATGCACTCAACAAGCTGGGTGCTCCTGCTTCTAAGCAGACTATTGCTCGTTGGATTTGTAATACAATTCAGCTTGCACATTCTGTGGCAGGCCTGCCACAGCCAAAATCTGTCAATGCCCATTCCACAAGGAAGGTGGGCTCATCTTGGGCGGCTGCCCGAGGGGTCTCGGCTTTACAACTTTGCCGAGCTGCTACTTGGTCAGGGGCAAACACATTTGCAAAATTCTATAAATTTGATACCCTGGCTGAGGAGGACCTGGAGTTCTCTCATTCGGTGTTGCAGAGTCATCCGCACTCTCCCACCCGTTTGGGAGCTTTGGTATAATTCCCATGGTCCTTACGGAGTTCCCAGCATCCACTAGGACGTCAGAGAAAATAAGAATTTACTCACCGGTAATTCTATTTCTCGTAGTCCGTAGTGGATGCTGGGCGCCCATCCCAAGTGCGGTTTATCTGCAATACTTGTACATAGTTACTGTTAACTAAATCGGGTTATTGTTGAGCCATCTGTTGAGAGGCTCTGTTGTTTCATACTGGTAACTGGGTTTCATATCACGAGTTGTACGGTGTGATTGGTGTGGCTGGTATGAGTCTTACCCGGGATTCAAAATCCTTCCTTATTGTGTACGCTCGTCCGGGCACAGTATCCTAACTGAGGCTTGGAGGAGGGTCATAGTGGGAGTAGCCAGTGCACACCGGGTAGTCTAAGATCTTTCTAGAGTGCCCAGCCTCCTTCGGAGCCCGCTATTCCCCATGGTCCTTACGGAGTTCCCAGCATCCACTACGGACTACGAGAAATAGAATTACCGGTGAGTAAATTCTTATTTTTCATTTCTATAGGTCACAAGGAGTCTCATAAGAGAAAGGGAGCACCCATCCAAAATATCGTCCCATTATTTTTGGAGGTTAGGGTTGTCAATAATAGAAAGATGTTTAAACACCCTTAAGCCTCTGGGGACGATTTTTGCATCTATATACTTCTGCAAGGAAATGCTGTCCCACCAATTGCGCATCTCATCTTTTAGCAAATCTTCCAATTGGTAAAATAGTTTATTCATATCAGGGTTGGAATTAGTTGACACAGTTTCATAAAAGTTGAGTAAACGTAGATAAATATCGATCACGTCTATTCTTCCTATCATTATAACTCCTAAATTCTGCCATGGTAGACTGCACAAATTGTATTAGAAGCAAATCTATTAGAAGCCAGAAAATACCAAAAACTTAACGTAAAAAATTAAATAAATACAGTTGGAGAAGAATCTCAAACTGTATATATCTGGCGCTATATATATAAGTGCATATAAGTGCAGCGATAACTGTTTTTTATAACAAAACTCTTCAGGATTTTAAAACTTTATGCCAAAAGACAGATAGGAATAAAAGAAAGTCCACAGTGTGTCATACACAAAACTTAACTAAAGCAGAAAGGGACGCGATCAAAACCTTCCAGAAAGATCTGTCTCTAGTTATAAAACAGGCTGATAAAGGGGGGGCGATAGTGCTCCAAAATAGGGCTGACTATGTCAAAGAAGCGTTTAGACAGCTCAAGGATACGAACTATTACCATATTTTGAAGTCTAACCCCACTACCCCCTTTACATTAGAATTTAATAACATTTTGTTAGAGGCCAAAAATGAAAACGTGATATCAGAGGATGAGTATTATTTTTTGTTACCCTCACACCCCGTCACTCCAATTTTTTATCACTTACCAAAAATACATAAAGATTTATCACATCCACCTGGGAGACCTATTATTTCGGGAGTAGAATCACTTACTTCTAATTTATCACACTTTGTTGATTATCATTTACAGAGTCACGTCGTTACCTTGAGATCCTATGTTAAGGATACGCAATGTATTTTACAACAAACAGTGGGTAGGGATTGGACTAATGATTGGGGTTTCCTTACCCTGGATGTCCAATCTCTCTACACCAATATACCCCATGAAAAGGGAATTGATTCAGTCAAACATTATTTAGATAGAGATTTTACCATCACCCAAGGACGACGTGACTTTGTCTTACAAGCTATATTGTTTATACTTACACATAATTATTTTTTATTTGAAGATCACTATTATTTACAGCGTCTTGGAATGGCCATGGGGACCAGGTTTGCACCAAGTTTTGCCAACCTCTATATGGGCCGCTTCGAGGAAGAATACATCTGGAGCGGCCCATATAGAGAGAACCTGGTCCTCTATGGCCGTTACATTGACGATTTATTTATTATTTGGAATGGGGGTTACCAAAAAGCACTAGATTTTGTTAATTTTTTTGAATGATAATACCTAGAATCTAAAATTCACTTATAATTTTGATATAGCAACAGTAAATTTCCTTGATGTCACCTTTTCCATAGCCAATGATAAAATCATTTCAACAAATTACATCAAACCAGTAGGATCAGGAAATTTTTTACATTTTACAAGTGGCCATTATAGACCATGGGTCAAAAACATTCCTATAAATCAAATAGCTAGATTAAGGCGAAATTGTTCATTAGATTCAGCCTTTCTTTCACAAGTTGAAACTCTATTAAAAATGTTCCAGGAAAGAGG